>NC_029788.2:113515917-113517109 GCF_000816755.2 Arachis ipaensis | reverse complement strand
ATTTCTATCTACCGATAAACTTTTATTCTCATTCTCATTCTCATCTTCACAGATAAAGTTATCCGTGTGAATATTCATATTCAATTTTCTCCACTGATATCCCTATAATTAAAGAACAAAATTTGTGTAAGTGTGGTGCCTGAACCTGAAGTCAAGGAGATTCTTGCTTGTTAGTGAAACAAAAGTCGAAAATTAAGGAGAGTCCGTGACACAATAATTGACACTTGTTGACGAAATCAAACATTATTCTACATTCAAGGATTTCAGTAGATTGTGACATGTTACCTAGCTAATATATGCTTCCGTATATGCCCCATAAACCTATTTATATAGGATCACTAGGCATGCGTTCATAACAAGAACTAATTGCATTCGCTATTTACAATTTGTTACATCACAATTCAATAATTATAGTAGAGCTAGCCAGTGTCATATATTTGGTTTGTTTTCCACAATATCTCATCATCCAGTAGATCAAAGATTAATTTATCATAAATTATAATTATTTATGTACAAAATTAAATTCAAATTTTTAATATTTATTTAACTTGACAAGTAAACTGATTATTTAACAACTTTAAAGCTGTTTACTTATTTCCTTCCTTGATTAGCTTTTTACTTATCCATATATATGGAAGCTAATTATTATTCCACGGATGAAGATGATTCATACATCGAAATTGAACTCAATGCATCGTCTTCGCCGTCGTCGTCGCCGTCTCCGCACAACAATAATGATAAGGATCATGAGTTCCATCATCATCAGTTGCGGATATCAATTTCATCAACAATATCTTTGTCCCTCCAAAAAGATGATGCTGCTGATGATAATGAGCCTCCATGCATGTCATCTCCTATTAATGGTGATGATACAACAAATAATAATACTAATACTAGTGCATTAATGTTCAATAATCCAGGGGTTGGATTAATAATGGAGAGTAATCCTCATAAACCTGAAGCCCAAACAACAATTCAGAGGGGAACCCATAATATGGACGCTCCATCTTCTAGGTATGTATTTATATGCATATCACAACATAAACA
The DNA here is from genome assembly GCF_000816755.2 of Arachis ipaensis. Taxonomy (NCBI): domain Eukaryota; kingdom Viridiplantae; phylum Streptophyta; class Magnoliopsida; order Fabales; family Fabaceae; genus Arachis; species Arachis ipaensis. Next base: position 113,516,062 of record NC_029788.2, on the reverse strand, counting down.
TAATAATAGAAATGTGTTGCTTGTTTTCATTTTAATTTTATAAATCAACTCAGCACACATATTTCTGTTTCATGAAAAAGACGTACTTATCTTTTATGTGAGTTGCTTCATCCAATACTTAATAATTATTTGTTGTTTGAATATA
>NC_029788.2:113513332-113515879 GCF_000816755.2 Arachis ipaensis | reverse complement strand
TAGTTAATCTAATTTTTTTTAAGTGCACAATTTAGTTAATCAAATTATTTTTATTATAAGTTAACAATTAATTTTATAAAATATGTCTATTTTTTTAATTGATAAATGATGATTAAATAGTCAATTAACTTTTTTAAGACAATGTGCATTAGTTAAGTCCCACAAATAGACAAAATAAAAGTTACAAATATATCTGATGACAAAAAAAAGGGATTTGACATTTGATGAGAGAATAGAGAACGTAGAGGGGTTAAATAAAAAGAAAAAAGAAAAAATTATGATAGATTCGAACAATGCACATAATCATTTAAAAGAGTGAAATCACAATCTTTTGAGTTGAGTCTTTTGAGTTGGAAATATCTTTTAACTCTTACAAGAGAAAATTTCAGAAAAAAGAAATGTCATTTTTAGTTGTGTTGCATTTTTAAAAATATTTTTAAAATATGTAACCAATCATATTTTCATGTTTTATTTTTGTTTTTGTTGACAATAAAAATAAAAATGATCAAACTAATCAACTCCTTATACATAAATGAATTGTGCAGTGCGAAAATTTTGTAGAAAAAGTTTATTTGTTCAAATTTTATTTGAGCAATGTATGTAATCTATCATCAACTAAAACAAGCTAAGCATGTGGGTGAATGTGATAACAATTTAACAAACATATAATTTCACTAGCTAAACATGATTTCGATCGATGCTGGTTTTCTTATTTTAATGACCATGTATATTTCAATTCAAATTAAAATTTTATAAAACCGCTTGCATATATAAAACCATTAGGGAAACTTGAAATATTTAATTAAAGGATAAAGTATATTTTTTATCGCTAAAGTTTGGTAAAAGTTTTAAAAATATTCTTAAGTTTTATTTTATTTCAATTTTGTCCTAAAAATTTTCGATTTGTATTAAATATACCATCGATGGCTAAATTTTCAAAAAATTTAAGACCAATCTAATAATAATGCATGAAAATTACGCTTGATTTGCTTGTGTTGAGGGTTATTTTTATGAAACTGTTGTTGAATTGGTCTTAAATTTTTTTAAAAATTAGTTGTCAGAAGTATATTTGATGCAAATCGAAAATTTTTGGAATAAAATTGAAACAAAATAAAACTTAATAGTATTTTTGAAATTTGTGTCAAATTTCAAAGACAAAAAATATACTTTACCTTTAATTAAAAAAAAAAACGGATTTTGTTCGTGTCTAATACAAATATTCAAATAATAACAACCATATTTCTCATAAACTGTTTCATTTAGCACATCAATCATGCGTAAGTTCTCCTAATTAGTAATTAGAGCAATATATAATGATCAAATTTAATATTATCTCAATGCTAGGAAACAACCAAACTTCACAACAAAAACAACAAGCAATGGAGGCATGACGAAGTTGTTAATAAAATTTAGAGGTATAAATATTGGGGCCATATTAGCATCTCTTATAAAGCCACTATACCAACCCAACAACAATAATGGACATAACAAGTCATCAAGCAAAAAACATTTTCAATGTTATCAAAAGAAATTGGTCAACCCCACAAATACTAGAAGAAGCAATGTAAAGAAGGATCAAGGAATAACAAGGAGTAGCAATAATAATAATGATTGGGAATTTGAGGATGAAATCATATGTGGCTCATTTAGAAGTTGTAAAAAATCATCAAGAAAGTTGGAGATGGATTTGGGAGTAATTAGAGGTATATTCAATGCCATGGGAATGAACATTGCAGATAAGAAAGGTAGTAGATCAAAGAGGAGATCTCAACCTAATTCTTGTGACACTACACCAATTCATGAAGGATTTTCAAAGTGGTATTTTTTGTCAAAAATATTTTTCAAAAAATAAAATAAAATGATAAACGGGCTGGTCCGTTTAACCCATCGGACTGACCATAAATGGTCCGGGCTAGAAAATTCTAGCCCGCGAATAAAGCGGACTTAAACGGGCCAGCCCGTTTAACCCACGGGCTTAACGGACCGGGCCTAAATGAGCCGGGCTAGCCCGTTTGACAGCCCTAATTACATAGCACAATAACTTTCTCGGTTCTTCCTAGAAATATCTTCAATCTTTGCTAGGAAGATTTATAGAAACTTTTTTCGATTCTAAGTGGTTACATTTCTCTTCTTCAATTCTTCTTATTTATATTCTTGTTTTGCTTTGTCACAAAAAATGAACCACTGTCTACTATTACTACTGCTACTACTGCTACTGCTACTACTATTGCTACTGCTATTGCTACTTATAATAATAATAATAATAATAATAATAATTCCATTCAGGCAGCTATTGCCTATTGTAAAAGTTCTTTTGGCCAAACATCTGATTTTTCATTCTAATATTTAATTTTGGAGTGAATTGTAGTAAAATTTTAATTTATTCAGAATAATTTAAATTAAAAGGAGAAAAAAGAGTTCTTTTTTTGGGACAATAATTCTTTGTTACATTAAATAAAGATTATGATACAAGGAAAACTAAATCTAATTATACAACAATGCACACAACACACAAAGTTGGGAATAAGTATGCAGTGAGAATTCAAT
>NC_029788.2:113509796-113513198 GCF_000816755.2 Arachis ipaensis | reverse complement strand
TATGTATCAAATAATAATTTATTATTGTTATTATATGTATTATTTAATTAAATAATTAATATAATAAAAATTTAATTGAATTTAAATATTTATCATTATAATAAACACCATAATATTGAGGGAACTCAAGAGATAAATCTTTAAACATAATTAGGATGAAGTTTTTATATCTAATATAAGCAATAGAATACCAGCAAATTCTAACGGTAATGACGAATTTAACGTTCTGAAAATTAATTTGGGATTAAAATTATCATCCAAAGTAAAAAATTTTCTGTAAAGAGCAGCCCATGAAAAATTATCTATGCTCAATTTGATCGACCAGAGATTTTCAAATATTTCAGCAATGTGCCCAAGATGTAGAAATGATAACGAAACAATCCTTCACGCCTTAATGCAATGGATCTCGCTCATGAGATTTGGTCTTTCCCTGCTTTTGTGAATGTTATAGTGTAAAATGGAATCATAGAGGCAAACGACAAGTAGAGGCATTGGAAGAAGTTAGTCTTCTATGTCCCTCCTTGCATCTCTGTGTTGGGCGTTGTAGAAGGAAAAAAATTTGGAAGTCTTTGAAGGTGAGCAACTGGTGGCAACAGTAATTATGGAAATAGCAAGAAAGTTCCAATAAAAAATGACTCAAGTTATATTTTTTGTGAATTTTAAATCTCTTCTATTAATTTTTTTTGCTAGTATTTAGTATTTACTAAAATAGAAAATTCCCTTTTTCTTTTGCCTTTGTTCATATAGTGAACAATATATTATTTTTTAACAAAGCAATGCAATTTACATATCTTTGGGAGAAAAAAAATTAACAACCGATTCTTAATTAAAAGACAAAACAATTAAACAACACAACAGACAGATAAGCTCGTTTTTAAAAAAATTCATATTAAATACTTTAATTTTTAATAAATTTTTTTTACCTAATTTTTTTTATTTTAAATTAGTCTTTTTAGACAAATGTGGGAAGTGACTATATTCATGATTCAAGAAAGAAAAAAAAAAACTTTACAAACACATGCAAGAAAGCCAAATCACTAATTCCTAATCCGATATTTCGATTCACAGTCAAGAAAATTTGTTTTAGATTGTTGTTCCAGAATCAATCAAAGACTCGAGAGAGAGGATTTAATATGTGGATCATCTTTTTAGGTAATGTCATCGATAAATACAAATAAATCAAAATATACATCACACCAAAATAGTCTAAAAAACTAAAAACGTAACCAAGACATAATACTAGACTACTCTCAAATAAATAATAATTAAAAAAAAAATTAGAAAGCCAATTATAATATAAACCAATTCAAATTAATTTTTTATATTTCTAATTTAAAAATTAGAATAGTAGAGAGATTTTTTTTTATAACAATTTTTTTGTTTTTCAACTAATTGATTCTAGTTGACTACACTCTTAATTAATTTTCTAACAAAATCGTAATTAAAATTATATGATAAAACATAAATAAATTTGTTTTTGTATATTATTTATTGAGCACTCTAAATATTATGGGTACCTCACTCTATTTTTCTTCCAAATAATTTTACTATACTAATAATCACTCATATCATTCCACTCTTAGTTACCATGTATTTATATCCAGTCATGAGAAGTCAACCTACGCAACTATTGTTATATTGAGGCAAGTAGATTTGATGAAAAACCCTCTTCTCTCTGCAGACTCGCAGTACCTTTTGCCCCTTTCTTCTATTTATTAACATTCAACAAAAGCCTAAGGAAATTTAAGGTTGCAAAACTCTCCAAGATAGGCATGAGATCTACAACATTTCCATCTCCATCAAATTGACAAGCCATCACTTTGAATATGCAATATTGGTTGGTTTACAAGCTTACAAATTTCAATCCCCATAGAGTTACTAAAATGATAATCTAGCCCTTAGGAAATTTTTGAATTTTTAAATTAGTACGAATATCAATATTCTAATAATTTAGTTGTAAAATTAATGACGGATCGAAAAAATTTTGGTAGTGGAGACAAAATTTATCTAACATAATAATAATTTTTATAATTCTATTCTTTTAGGTTTTATATTTTTAAAAAATTAAGTAATTTTTCTCTTAACACTACCATTAAAATTTCTCTCTTTCCATATATATTACTAAACAATTATTTAAAAGTTCACTTCCCAGCACAATTAGAAGCCGACTCTTATTGATATTCATAGTTAAAAAAGTTTTTTCAATTAATACAGTTGTTACGCAAAAATTAAAGCTAATTTCAAAAGAAGATAAATAATATTCTTTTGAATTTATTTTTAAGAAAAAATGCTAATTTCGTTTAAATCTGAGAATTGATCACTCTAACGAATATCTAATATGAAATTTTTAAATTGACGATTAAGTATCAAAAGTTAAGAAAAAAATTGTTGTAGGGTCAAATTTAATAATCTAATAGAAACAAATAAATATTATTATCATATACTACTCAAAAGAATTTCAAATTGTAGTAGAAATACTTGTCTCTACAACACTATATTTGGAACCGTCCCTGTGTAAAATGATGTTATTTTTTATACAACGAATAGGAGTTAATCTATCATCCATTATATAGGTGGCACTTAATGTCTACGTGCGAGTTTAAAATTCTATATAAATAAACTCCGTTACCTACTAAAAAACGAAACTAATGCAAAAATTGTAACGTGGAAAGAAAATAAAGATTGGGGGCAGATTTGGTAATTTAATTTTTTGCGACTACAATGTCCAAGGAAAAAAATCATTAGGATTGATTTGGGTATTACTTCAAAATTATGGTTACAAAAATCTAATTAGTAATGGGCCACATATATAATAACACAAGACTCGCCCATTATTTACAAACGGGTTTCGAGTCCACAAAATCTTGGTGGGCTTATAACAACAAAACTTCAGACCGAAAACATTAATAGGTTGTTGTAATGAGTAATTACTAATTAGTATGATTTTCTTGACCAAAAAATTGAGTGATTTTAGAATACAGAAATAAAGAACTTGAGCCAGCATTGTAAATCAGAGGACTTTGAAATCCTCTCCACCCCAAATAATGCAATTAAGAGTATAAAATTGACAGAAAAATTTAGTCAGAGGAGAGAATCAAAAGGAACAAAAAAAATCCAATTTCTTAAATTCAGATATATGAGGATTTTTATTGATAATAATATAATACTTTCTACTAAGCCTAAAGCAGACTGCGTAAGACCCCTACCTCGTCACAAAAGGCAGACAAAGAAACTAACTAAGAAGCAATGACACCTTATTGAGTTACTGTGTGTTTGTATGTCGAACACATTTTAAATACGACATTTATTGATATCCGTTCGACAGGCGTGTTTATTATATCTAATCGTATCTTAATAAAAAATAAAAAATTATTTTTTAAACACACTTGAATACGCCTAAAT
>NC_029788.2:113504458-113509765 GCF_000816755.2 Arachis ipaensis | reverse complement strand
AATACATTCTAATTCTGTTTGTACTCATCAGCAAAAATTTATGAGACAATTTATTTTTATCTCATGAATATCAGAAAATAGAACACAGCAGAGAAGAGAAAAGCTAACACCAGCATGTATCCTGGTTCGGTTGCCTTGTGCTATGCAACTTACGTCCAGTCTCCTCCACAATAATGGAGGAATTTCCACTATAGTTAACAGTATTACATACACCAATTCCACAGGATTGACACAATTCTTTCACACTCAAGTTCTAACCTAACTTGATATTGGCTATGCTAATACCTAACTATTCACTCTTAGTGATAACCCAACTAAGAAAGGAATACCTCACAGGATACAAGACATAGACACACCTAAAGAAATCTGAAATAAACTCTAGGCTTTTCTCTCAAGTGTTTCACTCAGCCTTTTTCCACTCATGGCTTTTATTTGAGCTTTCTCAATATGTCTTTTCTCTTAAGAAATTACAGAAAGATAAACATAGAAAAGTACATTACAATCTGTAAAACATGAAGGAGATTGACTTCATCAACAGCCTCTTCGCTATGTGCAAAATCAGATTTGCAAACCTCAGATTAAGTTCTGAGGTATTGGCCGAATGCTTCTTTGAAAGAAAGCATTATCCAAGTAGAGGAACTCCTTTACAGAACACACTCTCAAACTCTGGTTTTTTTTTTCTTTGCTTCTGAATGAGCAGAAGGTCTTCTTTTATATCCTTGCATGTTGCTGAGTTCTTCTTCCAAGGTCAACACCTTGAGCCTTGAGCTTCACCAACCCACAGACTCACTTTTTCTCCTTAATCCCCAGAGTAGAAACTCTCTTTCTGACCTTCCAAGGTTGACCGAAAGCCATAAAACAGCAACCACAAAAATCTTCTAATGGTCAACTTAATCTGAGCCATTGAGAAGCTACTTGGTCCCCAAGAATCACTTGTGACCGTAGATATACAGCAGATTAGGACAGAAAATAACTTTCCCTTGTATGCCATTTTTGGACTTGCAGAGAGTTGAAAAGAAGAGAAGAAAGTTTGTTGCATGTAAAAGGAAATGGGTTACATTTAACCTAAGCTTGATATGGTTTGAATTTGCTGATTAGACTTCTGTGTTTCAAGCTTGGACTTTCTCTTTCTTGCTTCTTTAATGATCACCTTAGGAAAGAAGCTTTTTCTTTCTCTTTCTCACTTTTCTGAGTTTGTGATTTGACTAAGACAGAGGAGAGAATATTGATGATCAACTTGGATTTATGGATACGAGCTTGGATCGGGTTTGATTTGCTTGGCCCGTTGGTTCCTTTCTTTGTTTTCTTTTGGGATTCGTTTGAGTTGTCAGCTCATCAGCCTTGTTTCATTTTCTATTTCATTTGGGCTGCAGTATTGCAACAATAAATAATTAGCTTCATATAATTATAAATAATCAATATTTAATTATTTTTATTAGAAAAACTAAAAAAAAAAAACATCCATAATATAATGTTAGGGAGATACGGGGGGACGGGAAGTTGAGAATGGTGAAGGACCTAAAGAAAAAATATAGATTAAATCTGTTAGGACTGATTGAGACTAAAAGTCAAGTTGTGACGAAGTTTGACGTTGCAAGAATATGAGGTCAAGATGGTTCAAGTTGGGAATATGTAGGCTCTGATGGCGCATCGGGTGGACTTCTGCTAATATGGGATGAAGCTGTGTTTAAAAAAAATAATTGTTATAAGGGGGAGAGGTGGTTGTGTGTTGAAGGAGTGATGTTAAAGTCTAGTTTTAATTGCGCTTTTATCTTGGTCTATCGTGCACATAATAGAGAAGAGAAGACTCATGTTTGGGAGGAGCTGAGTTATGTAGCTGGTTTATGTCAAGTTCCTTGTTACTTTTTGGGAGACTTTAATGAGATTGTACATGTGGAGGACAGGAAAGGTGCAACTAGCTTACCTCGGACTGCGGAAGAGTTCAGGGATTGGATACAAAATATGCAATTAATGGATCTGGCGCTCACTGATCGTAAGTACACATGGTTTCGAGGACGATCATGCAGTCGTCTAGATAGAGCATTGGTTACTGTGGAATAGCTAGAGGAGTTTCCAGAGACTCGGTTACGAGGTGGGCCAAAGGGTCTGTCAGATCACTGCCCCATAATAGTGGAAGACAAAAAGTTGAGGAGGGGTTCAAGGCCGTTTTGAAGTCTTGATTCATGGTTTACACATGATGGTTTTCTTAGCATGGTTAAGGAGGAGTGGAGAGCTTTGGGGGAGATTCAGTTCACAGATAAATTGAAGGCGCTGACAATCCCGTTGGGAAGATGGCATAAGGATAATTTTGGTGAGATGGACAAAAAAATTACAATGTTTGAGGATGAAATCAAGAAGATTGATGATATGGTAAGCAATGGGGTGCATGATGGAACGATGGAGGCTAGAAGAAAGGCATTGGTCACTTGTTGTGAGAAATGGTATGTAAAGAAAGAAGTACATTGAAAACAGATGTCTCGGTCCCGGCATGCGAAGGAGATGGACAAAAACACAAGATACTTTCACAATATAGCCTCAGCAAGAAGGCGGAATAATAGGATTGATACACTAGTAATCAACGGCAGACATGTCAGGAATCAAGTGAGAATCAAGCTAGCTATCAGAGAATTCTACAAGGATTTATATCATCAGGAAGATTCTCCTATGATGGAATTCAGAGATGGTTTGGTGGACAACATAGATGAGGCAGATGCTAGGACTTTAGAGGAGCTGCCGTCGGCTGAAGAGATCAGAGCGGCTGTGTGGGACTGCGAGTCTTCTAAAGCCCCAGGTTATGATGGGTACAACATAAATTTCATCAAGAGGTGCTGGTGTGAGCTTGGGCCTAAGTTCACGGCAGCAGTGATGGAATTCTTCCAGACATCAAGATTATCAGCAGATACCAATATCACTTGGGTGGCGCTAGCACCCAAGTTCGTTGGAGCAAAGAAGATCAAAGATTTATGACTTATTAGTATGGTGGGGTGCGTTTACAAGGTGATTTCGAAGGTGCTAGTCAGGAGGATGAGGGCAGTAATACCGGGATTAGTAGGGGAGACTCAGAGTGCATTTGTCAAAGGGAGAAAAATACACGATGGGGCACTTATTGTGTGTGAAACAGTAAACTGGCTTAAATTGAGAAAAAAGGAGGCAACAATAATCAAGCTAGATTTTCAGAAAGCATACGATAGAGTCAAATGAAGTTTTGTGGACATTGTATTACAAAAGATGGGGTTCGGGCATAGATGGAGAGTGTAGGTTATGGAGTGTGTGACAACTGCATCTATGTCGGTTCTAATAAATGGTTCTTCGTCTAAGCTGTTCAAAATGGAAAGAGGTTTGAGACAAGGTGACTCACTTTCTCCTTTCTTATTTGTTCTGGTTGTGGATGTGCTGCATCGAATGGTTGGAAAGGCTATCAGGAACGGTCGCTTATCTCCGTTGTTGGTAGGGAGAGATAGTAAAGAGTTGTCGCACCTGCAGCTTGCTAATGATACTATTCTGTTTTGTCCACCTGAAGAGGAGACTATTAAGAACTACCAGTGGCTTCTACGATATTTTGAGTTGATGTCAGGACTCAGGATTAATTTTGAGAAGTCCAGCTTGATTCCCATTAATTGTGATGGGCAATGGGTCCAACGTATGTGCAAGTTATTGGAGTGTAAGGGGGACATCTTTCCAGTTAAATACCTTGGAATATCTTTGGGAGCAAATCCGAGGTTGGTGAAGACCTGGAAGCCTATAATAGACAAACTGGAGGAGAAGCTTAGTCTATGGAAGGTAAGGTGTTGAACAAGGCGGGGAAGTTGGTGCTTATCAAATCAGTCCTAAATAGCTTGCCAGTGTATTATTTGAGCTTATTCAAAATGCCGAAAGCTGTTGTTGAGAAACTGATTTCTTTGCAAAGAAGGTTCCTGTGGAGTAAGGAAGATGGTAGAAATGGTATGGCTTTAGTAAGATGGGAAATGGTGCAGGCTCCTAAAATACTAGGTAGGTTGGGAGTTGGAAATTCTATGATTCGTAACACAGCACTCTTGTTTAAGTGGTGGTGGCGGTTTGCAAAGGAGGAGTGTCCATTGTGGAAGAAGGTCGTATGTTCGTGTAACAATCTGAATCCCAATGAGCTACTATCAACTCAAATGTTACCTACTAGAGGAGGTACGTGGAAGGATATTTGCAAGCTACAAATCACAAATCAACGTATAAAGGATAAGATGATTACAGGTTGGTCTATGGAAATTGGTGATGGGTGAAGGACGTGGTTCTGGGAGGATGTATGGTTACTTTGTGGATCTCTGAAGGATCGGTTCCCAAGACTTTTCTCGGTTTCAAACCAATGTGGATCTGTGATTGGGAACTACAGATTTTGGGATGGGTTAGAGTGGATCTGGAACTTTCAATGGAGGCGTGAGCTGTTTCAATGGGAGTTGGAACTCCTGAGTCAATTACATGAGGCGTTGAGATCTGTGAAAATAGTAAATAACCGAGAGGATAGAGTGGTGTGGAAATACGATAGGCAAGGTGTTTTTTCAACTAACTCATTTGTGCAGGTGCTGCAGGAGGAAGTGCTTCCAGAGGAGGTCACCAGCTACAGCTTCACTAGGACCATTTGAAAAGGTTTGGTTCCACCAAGAGTGAAGCTGTTTGTTTGGTTTGTGCTGATAGGAAGGGTGAATACAAAGGAGAGGCTAAGCCGGTTTGGGATTGTCGGTCCAAAAGATACTGTCTGTGTTTTTTGCAATAATGATTTGAAATATGTGCATCACTTGTTTCTAGGCTATGCATTTGTTTGGCAGGTGTGGAGTGTTTGGCTATCAGGGTTTGGCTATCATTGGTCTTGTCCGGGTTCGCTGAAAGAGCATTTTCTGAGCTGGACAGAGGAATCGAGAAGTAAAGAGGGTCGAAAGCAGAGGCTGGGGAGCTTTTGTGCCATTATTTAGAACATTTGGTTGGAAAGGAACACGAGGATCTTCAAGAATAAAAACAAAGGTGTTGAAAAGATCATCAACATGACCGTGACTAGCGTTAATGAGTGGACAGGTGTTGATCCCTTTGGTTGTTGATGGCTATACCGAAGATGACTTGGAGACTTTTGCTGTTTTGTTGTGATCATTTATTTAAATAGGATTGTTGTATTTGTCTAACTCTGTATACTCCACTTTATTGTGTTGAGCTTTTACTTTAAAAAAAAAAACATCCATAATATAAAAAAATGATAAAAAAATAAGTAAAAAAAATTAAAATAAAAAAATAAGTAAAAAAATTAAAATAAAAAAAATTAAGTACATTATTATAAATTTTTTGTAA
>NC_029788.2:113503038-113504239 GCF_000816755.2 Arachis ipaensis | reverse complement strand
CATAATCATAAAAAATATAAAAATTTATAAAAATCTAATTACAAAATTAAAAATAATATAAAAATTAACAGATTAATTAAATCTTTATAAAACTCATTAAACCGCCAAAACCCAAAAGTTCTTAAACAAATTGGACGAATCAAAGACAACCTCGCTCATCTATAAAGAATGTACCCCAATGACGTGGAAGACACAACCTCATCATCGATCATGAACGATGAGAGTCACGTTCCACCAAGAAGAACATGCATACCAAATCAAGATGACGAGAAAAAAGAAAGGGCTTAAAAGTTTCAACCTCTTTACAACATAAGCCATTAATTAATGAACTTGGAACTGTATATGTAGCGGTGAGATTATATTAGGCAATCGTCGAAGGCGGCATGCAATGTCGAAAAAATGATTATGTTATACTTCTTAAAGACAAATTCACCGATAATAGAATTTGTGTCAAAATTTTCAACAATTTTCTTTTCAATATAATTAAAAGACAATTAGCAAGAAATTCATCTTTTATTTTGTTTCTAAGTTATTTTTCACAATATTCATAGTTGAAAAAGATCTCTTAATTGTAGCAGCTGAAACAGAAAGAATTAATACCAAACGAATAAAAAAAAGGGCCACAAGAAGAAAAATAATTCACTTTATGAGATTTAAAAAATTTTATTTAATTAAAAAATATTAGTAATAATATCTTTTTTAGATTTTTTTTAATATTGTTACTTATTTTTTAGATATTAAAAATTATTAATATTTAAATTAGACTGAACTTTATTTATATTAGACTAAATACTAAATATTTAAAAAAAAATTAAATTATACATAATAACTTATTACTATTAAAAAAAGTTGGGGGCCGAGGCCGCCACTCGCCCCCCCTTATGTCCGTCCCTGCACCTTACCATACTCAATCTTATGCTTAAGTCATAAGACTGAGATAGTAATGTATTACGACCTCTAAAAATAAAAATATATATATAATAATAGAGAAAGAGATACTTAACTAGGAGCCTTGAAAATAGGTAAAACAAAATCGCAAAATTAAAGAGCGCAACTCTCAGAAAACGTGATTACTTGCGTGAAAAGAAACGAAAGCTTAACAACAAATATATACAGAAAACACGAGTGGAGGGTCAATAATACAAAATAACAAGCTCTTAACTCAGTCTACGAAACCAAGGCTGGCCGGAGAACATATGCG
>NC_029788.2:113489103-113502908 GCF_000816755.2 Arachis ipaensis | reverse complement strand
TATATATATAATAACCCAAAAGAACATGTTCAAAACTCTAGTTCTCCATAAAACCTCTAAGAGGTACATAAACAAAGTATTCTCACATACAAGAGGAGAAACTATACATATATATACACATCAAAATAACAAAAGGAGACCCCAAAGTAAACCACTTTGCCGCAGAACCTTCAGACGCCTACTGAGGAGCCGCTCGACCTGCATCTGAAAACAACAACACAGTATGGGATGAGAACCAGGGGTTCTCAGCATGGTAAAAGGTGCCATGCATATAATATATAAGGTCCTGAGAATGCCAGAGGCAATCCTAGAACGCCGACTCTCAAATTATAAAGCTTAAATTACTGAACAGAAGTCATAAACAGGGGTGGTCTTCTAGAGAATTCTAAACCTATTTTAAACTATAACCTTAACTCTAAACCTGTCCACCTTTCCTCCGTACCTCCATCTCCAATGATTCGCATAGACAAAACAAACAGACAAGGCAAGCACAGGTAGGAAAATAAGTAGTTCAAGTAACAATTACAAAAATTAACAGAACATAATCAATTAGGCATTCCCAATTAAGGCATAGCAAACAAAGCACACATATGCATATGATGAATGTCTATCCTACTGGCCGTGAGCTCACGTGTTGGTTACTTTGCTAGAACCCGACACATCTGGTAGCTAACCCAGACACTGGTCTCTAGGTTGCGCATCTCCAGGAGGATCATAAACGAAGGAGAGTGCGTTCCACATCGAAGGAGTGTGCCTTTCCACCTTCTCCTGGAGGATATATGAAGGAAAGTGCCTTTCCACATCGAAGGAGTGTGCCTTTCCACCTTGCAACCAGAGAAGAACGTGGGGGATACAATACGAAGGAAAGTGCCTTTCCACCTTTCCCACACCACATCACGACAAGAGAGGGAACTTTCACCCCGAACTTGCCATCCGAACACATGTTCAAATTAATTACGCAAGCGGGATTACACCCAGACCTTGTCATACCGACCATTTTGGCCACACACAGTCATCTTAAATCGCATCGTTTACCACATCATGTTCTTACATTCATTCTTTATAACCATAGCGACATATATTCATTCAGCTTCACACCATTTCCCTCACAATTCATCTTGTTTACCTCTTTCTTCATTCCCAAGTTATCTCAAATTCCTAACTTCTGCTAATTACTAATCTCACTAGCAAAATCTAGGGTTAATAGGGTAAAAATAGGGGGTTTAGGGTTCAAAATCATGTTTAGAACAGAAAAATATAGGTGCTAGAAAATAGGGTGTGTGCGTACGCACACACCTATGCGTGCGCACAACTCAAAAGAAAGCAGAACGTGTGTGTGCGCACACATCACTAAGTGTGCATGCGCCCCGCCTGTGCTAGTACCACCAACAGAAGGCCTATTTTGGTGTGTGCGTGCGCACAGGAGCGTGTGTACGCGCACTTCATAGAAAATACCAGGTGTGCGTGCGCACAGAGGCGTGCGTACGCATATGTAGATTTTCACTTCTATTGGGTGCGAACGGCTTTGTGCGTGGGCACACATCAGAAAACCTGGTTCTGCTACAACTTACAAAAATTCAGTTTTTTGCACCAATTTTCTGGCATCCATAACTTCCTCTACAAAATTCAGTTTTTCGCAAACTTTATATCAATCTCAAGATTATTAAACACTCTTTAATTTAAACCAAACCTCATCTTTATTCAGAATTTGTAGAGTAAGATATAGACTACCAAAGTTCATCAAAATTCACATTTTACCAAAATATACCAAACCCCACTTTTACCAAGTTCATATTCCTTATCCCCCAAATATGCACATATACAATATATTAAGCTCTATTCCATTATCACCGTTTTAACCACAATCCACAATCTTTAAACATTCTTTAACTTACTTCTTTAATTTATTAATAACAACTCATAATTATCATTGACAAATCAACAAGCCAAATTACCAAAATCTCATCAACACATACCACAACATCATCAACTTATCATTAATAACTCCAATATACTCATATTCATTCCGTTTCCACTTTATAAGCATCAATAATTCATCTTTCGGCAATCCATTATTTAAATTCCAACATTAACAACCAAGCCAAAACACAACATTTGTCATGGAGTACTAATCAATTTACATACTCATAAATTCATGCCTATCTTAAAGTCAACTAGCCTAAGTTTTCACAAAACCTTATATATTAAATGCGCGAAACATAAACCATACCTTGGCCGATCACCGCACTTGGACCAAGGCAGCCACACAATCACAATTACAGCCCTTTACAAGCTTGAGAAACCAACCCAAGTCTTGGCTCCAATCACCAACAAGCTTCCAAATGCTCCGAATTTAATTCTAATGCATATATATCTACTTAATCCACACCTAAATTCATATATCATACTTACATACTTAAAATTCAGAATTCTATATATTGAAAACCAAAAATGAGCTAGGTTTAGAGACCTCACCATACCCACAGATCAAGAGAGTCAAATTTCGCAAGCTAATTCAAACCTAGAGAACTAAAATCAACAAATCCTTCAACTTGAACACCCACAATTTTTGATAATTAAGGGGTAGAGAAACTGGATTGAGAGAGAAGCTTACCAGAAAAATTGATCCAATAGAATCATAGAGTTCGATGCGGTGAACGCGTAGCCGCAAATGGTACAGCGATCGGAGCTCAGAGCGAAAAGTTATGGTAGTTTTATTAAAGGGCTAGGGTTTGGAAAGCTCTCCCCTTTCCCCTCTTCAAGTTGCAGCGTGGATCTTCTTTTGGAGAAGAAGGAGACACTGATTGTCTCATTAATAAGGGATTGGTTGGGCCCACAGGCCTGGTTTAGGTCCGGTTCAACCAGTTAGATCCGTTCGACCTAATCTTTGGCCAAATTTTTCGAAATTTGGAGTCAAAATTCTCGTTTTGAAGAGCTCTATCCTATTTTATTGTTGGATTTACATTTTTAATTTTTTCATATTAAAATTTAATTTATTGACTAATTATTCGCTAATTTCACGGGTTTATATCTTACCCACCTAATTAGGAAGTTTGCCCTCAAAATTCAGATTCAGTTATCTGAAAAGAGGTGTGGGTAGTCATTCGGCAACCTATTATGAAATGATGGCTATTCTCTGTTATCTTTAATGTAGAATCTTCATCGGTTGTAGCATTTCGCACGACTTCTGGTGGTCTCTCTTTTCCTTCTCATGCATCGAAGCATTTCGCACGGCTTCTGGTGGTCTCTCTTTTCCTTCTCATGCGTCGAACATGTAATCACATAGATTGTCACTTCGTTCTTCACTGTTGGCTGCTCAACATATCTTTTTAGATTCGCGATACGTCTTAGAAACCTCAAGGTAACTTCGAAAATCCTCTCCCGTAGCTTCGAACAACAGTTTGTCATTCCAACTCCCGATTTTGACACATAACCCTCTCTTGGTGTCTTCTTGATTCAACCGGCTTCGGTATTCTTAGTAACTCTTTATTACTAGTTTTGCACTTCCTAAGTCCTTGACTCTATGATCTCTATTTCGGCATTTGCATTAGACATTTAGATCTCTTTTTAATTTTCCTTTGTTTACCAAACTTCAATATCTTTGGTGGTTCCTTATTGTCTCGTTATGCGTCCCGTATCTCATCGTTACCATGTTGTAAGCTAGCAATGGTTGTAGTCCGGCATGTCCAATCACACTCTCACTCTCCAACTTGGAACTTTAACTCATCTAACATTTTCTCCTTTGGAATTAACGTCCAAGAATCTCTTAGAAACTTTTTGCTTAGGGCGTCTATCACAACCTCACGACGTTGCATCCACAAGCATCTTAAGTCTTCCAATAATACATCGTAGTCATTCCCTAAATGGTTCGTTAGGCTCGAGTTGATTCTCAAAGAAATATTAAGCTTGAAGGACGAATGAATAGTGTGAATAGTGTTCGTGAGAAAATAGAAAGAGTTTTATATGCGGTCAATCAGAATTGTATCAAAATAATAGAATACACAAGAAGAAGAATCTAAGTGCATCTCAAGAAAGGAAGCCAGACCAAAAACATTTGATAGTATGGATTAGTGTGATGTCTTACTTCCTATATGAAATAAAATTTTAGGTATCAGTTTCAGTTTACCTCTTCCTTCTTGTGACCCACCATCATCTTGGGCCTCTTACGTGAACAGACTATTGTCTCATTTTCCCGGATTCGCTTATTTCTAAGAGTCTTGACTATTCGTCCAACGCCAACTAGAAACTTCACTAAGCTCTGTAGGCTTTGACGATAGTACCTTATTCGAAACAATTTAGTTTGAGTTCTAACCTAGGTCTTTCTTCCCTATCTCAGGCGATGAGTAATCACGGTATTCTAGAATGATTCATTGCTCCTTAAATTCATTCATTGCAATTAGCTTAACCTGATGATTGTGATCTATCTGCATCATGAGTTTCCACCACGTGAATTAGGACAGTCCTTAACTAGATGCCCGGGTGATCCGCATCGGTAACACAGTCCTTGCTTGTTTTTATGCTGCCTATTGGGTCGGTATTTCTCAGTCCTCTTGAATTCTTGACTCCTTGGTGCCAAGTTCTGATGGTAATCTCTTCGGCGGGACTCCCGGTTATCATTCTTTGCCACGACTGCGTTCCTCACACATTCTTCAGCTATTCGGCTCTTGTTCATGAGTTCAGAAAATACCTAGATCTTCATGGGTGCAACGAAGCTCAGAATATCGCTTCGAAGACCTCCCTCATACTTGATACATTTCCACTCAGCAAAATCCTCAGGAGCTCCTTGACAAATCCGTGAAAAGTGACACAGTTCCTCAAACTTTCTTGTGTACTCAGTAATGGTCATCTGGCCTTGTTTCAGTTGAAGCAGTTCGAGTTTCTTGGCATTTCTAACCGAGTTGGGAAAGTATTTCTTATAAAATTCTTCTCGGAACAACTCCCACAAAATTACAACTCCATCAGGCTGCAAAATACGCCTCATGCCCTGCCACCAATGCTGAGCCTCACCGTACAGTTGGTAGGTTCCAAACTCAACCCACTGTTCATCAGGAACCTGCTGAGCCTGTAATGCTCGCTCAATAGCCTGTATCCAGTTATCCGCATCAGTAGGGTTTGAGGTTCCTCTGAAGGTCAAAGGATGAACCTTCAGGAAGGAGGAAAGCGTCATAGGACCATCATCGCCGTTGTTGCCATTATTTCCATTGTTTATTTGGTTTCCTAAAGCTTTGGCTGTTGCTTGCATCGCCGGGGCCATATTCCTTAGGGCGGCCATGAAGTCTATAGGGTTAGGAGGATTGTTCCCTGTCGCTTTAGGCATAGCATTGCCTATTCTACCTCTACATCGCCCACGTTCGCGTCCGCGAGTCGACATCTGGTCCCTATACACCCCAAACAAGTGATATTAAGTTGATCAGTCTCAATATCGCAAGTCTAGTGCTTTAAGTCCCAAATACATGCTCATGGACATTTGTGCCACATATACCAGTTAAATATCCTAATAGCACATAGACACATACACAGAGAATGCACAGAAGCATAATCAGTCCATCCCCAGGCTCTATAGGAACGAACTGCTCTGATACCATAATGTAACACCCTACCATACTCAATCTTATGCTTAAGTCATAAGACTGAGATAGTAAGGTATTACGACCTCTAATATATATATATATATATATATATATATATATATATATAATAATAATAATAATAATAATAATAATAATAATAATAATAATAATAGAGAAAGAGATACTTAACTAGGAGCCCTGAAAATAGCTAAAACAAAATCGCAAAATCAAAGAGAGCAACTCTCATAAAACGTGGTTACTTGCGTGAGAAGAAAGGAAAGCTTAACAACAAATATATACAGAAAACACGAGTGGAGGGTCAACAATACAAAATAACAAGCTCCTAACTGAGCCTGCGAAGCCAAGGCTGGCCGGAGAACATATGCGTACTATATATATATATATATAATAACCCAAAAAAACATGTTCAAAACCCTAGTTCTCCATAAAACCTCTAAGAGATACATAAACAAAGTATTCTCAGATATAAGAGGAGAAACTATACATATATATACACATCAAAATAACAAAAGGAGACCCCAAAGTAAACCACTTCGCCGCAGAACCTTTAGACGCCTACCGAGGAGCCGCTCGACCTGCATCTGAAAACAACAACACAGTATGGGATGAGAACCAGGGGTTCTCGGCATGGTAAAGGTGCCACGCATATAATATATAAGATCCTGGGAATGCCAGAGGCAATCCTAGAATGCCCACTCTCAAATTATAAAGCTTAAATTACTGAACAGAAGTCATAAACAGGGGTGGTCTTCTAGGGAATTCTAAAGCTATTTTAAACTTTAACCTTAACTCTAAACCTGTCCACCTTTCCTCCATACCTCCATCTCCAATGATTCGCATAGACAAAACAAACAGACAAGGCAAGCACAGGTAGGAAAACAAGTAGTTCAAGTAACAATTACAATAATTAACAGAATATAATCAATTAGGCATTTCCAATTAAGGCATAGCAAACAAAGCACACATATGCATATGATGAATGTCTATCCTACTGGCCGTGAGCTCATGTGTCGGTTACTTTGCTAGAACCCGACACATCTGGTAGCTAACCCAGACATTGGTCTCCAGGTTACACATCTTCAGGAGGATCATAAACGAAGGAGAGTGACTTTCCACATCGAAGGAGTGTGCCTTTCCACCTTCTCCTGGAGGATATACGAAGGAGAGTGTCTTTCCACATCGAAGGAGTGTGCCTTTCCACCTTACAACCAGAGAAGAACGTGGGGGATACAATACAAAGGAGAGTGTCTTTCCACATTTCCCACATCCACATCACGACAAGAGATGGAACTTCCACCCCCAACTTGCCATCCGAACACATGTTCAAATTAATTACGCAAGCGGAATTACACCCAGACCTTGCCATACCGACCATTTTATCCACACACAGTCATCTTAAATCTCATCGTTTACCACATCATGTTCTTACATTCATTCTTTATAACCATAGCGACGTATATTCATTCAGCTTCACACAATTTCCCTCACAATTCATCTTGTTTACCTATTTCTTCATTCCCAAGTTATCTCAAATTCCTAACTTCTGCTAATTACTAATCTCACTAGCAAAATCTAGGGTTAACAGGGTAAAAATAGGGGATTTAGGGTTCAAAATCATGTTTAGAACAGAAAAATATAGGTGCTGGAAAACAGGGCGTGTGCGTACGCATACACCTGTGCGTGCGCACAACTCAAAAGAAAGCAAAACATGTGCGTGTACACACATCACTAAGTGTGCATGCGCCCCGCCTGTGCTAGCGCCATCAATAGAAGGCCCATTTTGGTGTGTGCGTGCGCACAGGAGCATGCATACGCGCACTTCATAGAAAATACCAGGTGTGCGTGCGCACAGAGGCGTGCTTACGCACAGGTAGATTTTCACTTCTATTGGGTGCGTTCGCATGGCTTTGTGCGTGGGCACACATCAGAAAACCTGGTTCTGTTGCAACTTACAAAAATTCAGTTTTTCGCATCAATTTTCTGGCATCCATAACTTCCTCTACAAAATTCAGTTTTTCGCAAACTTTATATCAATCTCAAGATTATTAAACACTCTTTAATTTAAAATAAACCTCATCTTTATTCAAAATTTGTAGAGCAAGATATGGACTACCAAAGTTCATCAAAATTCACATTTTATCAAAACATACCAAACCCCACTTTTACCAAGTTCATATTCCTTATCCACCAAATCTGCACATATACAATATATCAAGCTCTATTCCATTATCACCGTTTCAACCACAATCCACAATCTTTAAACATTCTTTAACTTACTCCTTTAATTCATTAATAACAACTCATAATTATCATTGACAAATCAACAAGCCAAATTACCAAACTCTCATCAACACATAGCACAACATCATCAACTTATCATTAATAACTCAATATCATCAACACATACCACAACATCATCAACTTATCATTAATAACTCAAATATACTCATATTCATTCCGTTTCCCACTTTATAAGCATCAATAATTCATCTTTCGGCAATCCATCATTTAAATTACAACATCAACAACCAAGCCAAAACACAACATTTGTCATGGAGTACTATTCAATTTACATACTCATAAATTCATGCCTATCTTAAAGTCAACTAGCCTAAGTTTTCAGAAAACCTTATATATTAAATGCGTGAAACCTAAACCATACATTGGCTGATCACCATACTTGGACCAAGGCAGCCACACAATCACAATTACAGCCCCTCACAAGCTTGAGAAACCAACCCAAGTCTTGGCTCCAATCACCAACAAGCTTCCAAATGCTCCCAATTTAATTCCAATGCATATATGTCTACTTAATCCTCACCTAAATTCATATATCATACTTACATACTTAAAATTTAGAATTCTATATATTGAAAATAAAAAATTAGCTAGGTTTAGAGACCTCACCATACCCATAGATCAAGAGAGTCAAATTCCGCAAGTTAATTTAAACCAAGAGAACCAAAATCAACAAATCCTTCAACTTGAGCATGCACAATTTTTTATAATTAAGGGGTAGAGAAATTGGATTAAGGGAGAAGATTACCAGAAAAATTGATCAAATAGAATCGTAGAGTTCGACGCGGTGAACGCGTAGTCGCAAACGGTGCAGCGATCGGAGCTCGGAGCGAAAAGTTATGGTAGTTTGATTAAAGGGCTAGGGTTTGGAAAGCTCTCCCCTTTCCTCTCTTCAAGTTGCAGCGTGGATCTTCTTTTGGAGAAGAAGGAGACGCTGATTGTCTCATTAATAAGGGATTGGTTGGGCCCACGGGCCGGTTTGAATCCGGTTCAACCGGTTTGACCCGTTCGACCTAATTTTGGGCTAAATTCTTTAAAATTTGGAGTTAAAATTCTCGTTTTCAAGAGCTCTATCCTATTTTATTGTTGGATTTACATTTTTAATTTTTTTCATATTAAAATTTAATTTATTGACTAATTATTCGCTAATTTTACGGGATTTACAGTAGGCTATAGAAATGTCCTAGTTTATAAGATACTCCATGATGCTATTACTTCTGGAAGGTTCTATAACTGACAGCGAAGGAAATTCCTAAATCTAGGAAAGATTTGAGTTGTACTAAACTGCTGACGTGAAAAATCTGAAAAAAAAAAACTCTAGGTATAGGGTAAATGGGTAATGGCTCCTGATATAAAAGGAGAGCTCCACCTTCCCTCGAGATATGATATACTCTCACCCAATTACTAGTCTATTTCTCTTGAATATATACTGACTTAGGCGTCAAAGTGGCCTTGCAAGTATCTCTCCGCCTGTCTTGATGACCACAATGCTAATACGTACACGCTGTCTCTTAGGAGAACCTCCTCCGTATGGAGAACCTCCTTGTTTACGGGTCTCCCTCTTCCTAAAGAACTTCCTCATCCTCTTCCTCTTTGATGAGGATGTTAGCCATCAACTATGACAAAGTTGTATTGCCACCGGCCATCTCAACTATAAAAAGAAAGGAAATAACGATTAGTTGTAAGAAAAAAAATGCTCTAAGTTAAGACAAGTAAAAGAATTAGGAGAAAGGGTTACTAATATGAAGAAAATCGGCCTCCCGGTTCCCAATGACTAATCGAGGATTTAAAGCCTTAAAACCAAATATTGCGGTCAAGACACCCGCGATGTTCTGACCTTCTTGTCCTAGCCCCTCATAAGACACTTTTATCAGATAATCGGCCTCCGTGCTAAAATTTCAGTACGTCGAAAACCGTCTTTCGCCTTCCTAGGTTAACCAAAAAGGGTGGTGCCCTCGGGTCGGCCTTACCTTGAAGTACTGTTCTTTAAACTCATGAAAGAAATCTTCGAAGAGCTCAAAGATCTTTCGATTCTGAACAGCTCGAAAAGACATGTAGCCTTTCTAGTGTTTCCCTTCCCGATTCAGTACGGTGACCAGGAAGAAGTAGAGGAACACCTCTACAACAGCAAAAATCTTCAAAATTTGGAAACTAACTCAAAGCAGCGAATAGTCGTCTAGCTGTTGGGGTGGAGTTATGAGAGGGCAACCCCACAAATTCTGAAGAGACTATACGGAAAAAGAGAACCTCACTCCTAACACTATCAACATGGATTTGTAAAACCACATCTAATCAGTAACACAAGAGGCACACAAGTTTAGGTAGGAAACTCAC
Organism: Arachis ipaensis; assembly: GCF_000816755.2. Taxonomy (NCBI): domain Eukaryota; kingdom Viridiplantae; phylum Streptophyta; class Magnoliopsida; order Fabales; family Fabaceae; genus Arachis; species Arachis ipaensis. The sequence goes on along the minus strand of NC_029788.2, from coordinate 113,492,685 downwards.
TCTTGATCCCCCGAGAAGAAGGAGCGTGTATTGCTGCTCTGCCTCGCCACCCCGCAGATCGCTCTGTCATCACGAAGCTCCTGAAGGTCAACCTTGGTGAGTCGAGAGAGAGTGCCCAAAACATCAGAGATACATTAGTAGGACCGGGCATGAACGCATGATCTAGGAAGATAAGGTTTTGAGGAGCCAAATCGGTCCTTCTTCTTGCCATAACCTACGATGGGGGCACCATCATCATTAGCCTAAAATTATAGAGATTTTTCCTGTTGTATGCTACTCAAAACTATGTTAATTTACACCAAAAAGTGCAGTGACATCTCTTCCTATCTAAACTACTTCATGTAAAATGAAACTAAAAATAAAGAAACTAAAAGGATTAGAGACGACATAAAAACCAGAAATAAAATCCAATTTTCAGCAAGAAAATGGCAGAAAACACTTGCATGTGATCGAAGAAGTAGAAGTGCTGGATGAGAATCGCTGATAATAGTAGCAAAGATCACAGTTGGAGTGTGAAAACAATTAGGAAAGAGAAATTAAAGAAAATATGTGAAAGAGAAGTACGAGGGAAGAGGAAATTCGAAAAAAAATGCAAGCTCCCCTCACCCTTCGCAAAATGCGCAAGGAAAATGTAAAGACGAAGGACAGTTAGAACTTTTCATCAAGGATTTAAAAATAGATGAGGGGTAAAATGGACTTTTCACCAAGACGTGTAAAAGCTGCAATTAATACCCATTAACTACACTCTAATCAATGTGTTGCCCTCGAAAAAAGCAAACAGCAGCATACAACATCAAATCATAATTAGAAGGTATAGAAGCTCCAAAACGATCTTCTAATGTTACGAACCGACACCAGGACGAGTATACCTACTCTCGTGGTCCTTAACTGTTATTGGAGAACACGGTAGCCTGTGGCCTCATGACCTCTTACGTTAGGGGTAGTGTTCTGGACTCACCCTTTTGGACTAAAACGGATGTTGGCTTATTGGAGTGTCCCAGTTTATAAGATACTCGATGATCTTATTGCTTCTGGAAGGTTTCAGAACTGACAACTAAATAAATTCATGACATCTAGGGAAGATCTGAGTCGTATCAAACTACTGATGTGGAGGATCTGAGGAAAAACCATAGATACGGGTTAGCAACTCCTAATATAAAAAGGGAGCTCTCCGCTCTCCTTGAAGTATGACCTACTCTTCCCAATTGCTAGCCCATTTCTCTTAAACACATAGACTGCGTTTCGTTCTGAGAATAGGATAAGACAAGACATTGAGAATAAGACACAAAAGACAGAGAATAAAAATTAGTATTCTTGTATTTTATTTGGTGATAAACTAGAACAAAAATTATGAAAGTCTAATTTATTCTCTTTTTTTCATACAAAAATTTAAGAAGAAAAATATAGCGATAAAAAATATAATTATGAAAAATTGATGAGAATAATGAAAGAAAAAATAAAAAATAAATTGTGTCTCTTTTTAGTATTTCTGTACACAATATTTTTATTCATGTCTCATCTGCCAAATATGATTGTGTATCTCTGTTTCAGTGTCTCGTGTTTGTAAACAAACGCAGCCATACTGACTAACACAGCTATACTGACTTGGGTATTGGAGTGGCCTTACAGGTACCTCCCTCCGACCAACTTGCTGACCACAACGCTAATCCATACACGCTGTCTTTGGATTCCTACCACATTCTGTTGACCTCACTCACTCAACAACTAATTTATTTTTACTAATTACGTATTTTTTAGCACTACCATATTATGTCAAACATAATTATTAAAGTCGGACCGAACTGATTAATTGACCAAAAAATTGATAAATTAAACTCTAATCGATCCAATCTAATCTTAAAATTATTTTAAGTTGAGAACCAACAAAAATCGATTAAATTCGACAAAAACGAATCAAAATTAATAAAAATCAATAAAATCGAATAGTTTAAGTGAAAATTCCAATCATCAAATAATATAATCAAGTATTGTAATTGTCAAAACTTTTTAAAAGTTAGGACAGTTAAGCCATTATTTTTTAAAAATAGTATAGAATAGATTATATGTATTTTTTTTACTAAAAGTAGAGAGATTCGAACTCGTAACATTTTAAATGAGTATAGAAAGATTATAGGAGTGAATTCTCCTAGTGAAAAAAATTTGGATGGTGTCCAATGTTTAATCTCACCTTTTATTGCTCTCTCTCTCCTACTTATTTTTGGTCCCACTTATAGAATTAAAGGTGAGAGATTGCACTTTATTCTTTCAAGTGTTAAAAGAAATAGAGAAAATTCATTTCCAAAAATTATGTCATTTGAGTTATAATTTGTTGTTAATAGAGTATATGTATTTTGTCTTTAATATTTGCAAGAATATTATAAAATATTTTTAATGTACATTGAGTTTGTACCAATTTTACTTCTAACATTTGAAATGTATTGCAATTCCACTTTTGTATGTTAACACTGTTTATTATAATTCAGTCACTTGTACTTTTGAATTATAAACCAAATATCAGGAACCAAAATAATGGTAAATTTCCGAATTAGAAACAATTTTAAAGTACATTAATAAATAGAGCGAATTTGTTTTTCTCACTAGGAGTAATATACTCCAACATCTTATTTGAAAAGAAAAAAAAAAAAAAAAGCAAGGCATTACGTTAGATTAATCAGACCGTCAAGGTCGATTATTAATAATTGTCCTAATAACCATGTGATTAATGTAACGTATACAATGTTCTTATTTCTTCCATAGAAATAACAAATTAAATCGGGATAAGTATTGTTTTAGTCCCTAACATTAAGAGTCAGAATCGAAACCGTCTCTAATGTAATTTTTTATTTAGAATCATCTTTAATGTTGCATTTCATTTTAAAATCATTTTTTCTAATAAAATTTTTTTCTAAATGACAAAACTACCCTTTTTTCTACCATTTCTTCCTTCTCATGGCCCGACACAAAATGCTTCTTATTTTTGAGAAGCACTGTATTCTAATACATACCCAGATAGAAGGACTTTTTGCCGCCAGAATCAAGATATGCTTTAACATAGCAGCTTCCACGCACCAATGAAGCCTGAAAGCACCTTTAATTCAAAGATAAAGGGCAGCCAATTCTCAATAAGAACAAACTAACAATAAAAATTAGGAAATTAGGGATTATGATGAACAAAACAATTATTTAAACACTGGATCTTTCTTTTTTTCTCTGTTAACTGCCACAAAAATTCACGATTCCACCAAAATCAGTCATAAGCAACACTGGATTTTCCATTTTATTCCCCTACCGTACAAATCAAAATTAAGACCAAGCATTATAAAGACTTTGCCACGATTAAGTTATTAAAATCCAACACAAATCAGAGGAGGAAGAGAGGGGAGAGAGATTACCGGATGTAAGCACGGCGGTTATGGAGGGAGTTGGGTTTAGAGGGTGAAGGGAAGAGGACTGACGATAAGGAAGGCAAGCGAGCGAGACAGAGCACGACGGAGCAGACACGAGAACGCGGCGATGAGGAGCAGCGGTGAGGAGCGCCGGCGCCATCCCCCCTTCCCCTTTCCCCTCTCCCTTTCCCCTTTT
>NC_029788.2:113477982-113489086 GCF_000816755.2 Arachis ipaensis | reverse complement strand
CCCACCCCCTCCTCCCTTCCCCCTTTTCTTTTTAATTTTATATTTTTATTTAAAATAACGATTTATAAAAAGGATAGTTTCGTCATTTACAAAAAATTTTATTAGAAAGGACGATTTTAAAATGAAATGCAACATTAAGGACGATTCTAAATCAAAAATTACATCAGAGACGGTTTCGTTTCTGATCCGTCACCTTATAACTCAGTCTTTATTATGCATTATGAGTTATAACTCGGCGTTAACTATCATTCATTCTTTTGCTTGTAACTGACACCTTCATTACCGACTTAATGACCATCATTTCTATCTTAATGACCAAACGGTCATAACATCAATTCTATTCATCAATTCTATACCTATAAAAGGAACCTTCTATATCTAATCTCGGGGGGCAACATAATACATTCTATATTCATAGAATTATTACAAACACAACATAACACATGATAACTTTCATTTCATGTCTTACATTCTATATTCATAGAATTATTCTTATACTACCTCTTAAACACTTACTGACTTGAGCGTCGGAATGTCTTTTGCAGGTACCCACCCCCTTGTTCTCTCATTGCCGATGTATACCTCATCTTGACGGAGAGCTTACAAGTATTCACCGGCGGACGAGTTATACACTGGTCAACCTCAGCAAGAACAATTGGCGCCGTCTGTGGGGAACGAGTAAAATAATTCCCACTCCCCTTAGGTTCATAAAACTTGAATTACATTCAAATTTTTGAACCAATTTCAACAATCTTTTTTAGGATTTTATTTAATACATTTATCAAATTTTTATCTAACGTATCATAATATTTCACATGTCATAATCAATTCGAGAACAAACTCGGCTTTCAACCAATCCGGAAAAAGAAAAAAAAAACTCAGTTTTTAATCAATCTAAGTACAAACTCACCTATCAATTTTGCTAACTTTTTCAAAATTCTCTACTTACACAAATAAAATTATATATTTTATTCAACATACTTATGCATTTATATTTTGTGTAACTAATATTTATTGATTTATTAGTTATATTCAAACCTCAATATATGTCCTATACAATAATGCCATATAACAACCATGTCAATTGCATTTTTATTTCATTATATATTATATTCTTATTGCTTAATGATTTCATTTATACAATTAAATGACGGTAATGATGAGTTCAAATCTTAAAATTGGATTCCATAAAAAATTAAATGTATATCAATTGTATATAATTGTTACACTATTCACTTTATGCTATTAACTTTTATGTTACTATTTGTTTAATACAAAAAGTTAAGCAAAAACACATGCAAACATTCAAAATTTACTATTATTGCACGAGGAATATCCTTCGCCATATTGTAACTGCTAGAAACATTATACTAAATGTATAATTCAATAACTGTTATTTTATTGCTTTATTATCAAATTAAAGCATGTCCTACAAAACAAAATTCAAATATTCACATTTGACATGTATGACGTCTCCTTCTCTACAATTATCAACTTTAAAGGTATATTTGTTTTACTTTGAACTATTTTACTTTTACAATATATATTATTCAATATATGTTACGACTTTATACCTATTCATTTTCTCAATTTATCTTATTCATGTCAGACCTTCACTATAAATTGTAAATATTCAATAACTAATTGCTTTAAGCGAGAAATTTATCAATAAGTTGTTGTGGGTCGGAAAAATTTCCAAAATGATCCGTCACCTTATAACTCGGTCTTTATTGTGCATTATGAGTTATAACTCGGCGTTAACTATCATTCATTCTTTTGCTTGTAACTGACACCTTCATTACCGACTTAATGACTATCATTTCTATCTTAATGACCAAACGGTCATAACATCAATTCTATTCATCAATTCTATACCTATAAAAGGAACCTTCTATATCTAATCTCGGGTGACAACATAATACATTCTATATTCATAGAATTATTATAAACACAACATAACACATGATAACTTTCATTTCATGTCTTACATTCTATATTCATAGAATTATTCTTATACTACCTCTTAAACACTTACTGACTTGAGCGTCGGAATGTCTTTTGCAGGTACCCACCCCCTTGTTCTCTCATTGCCGATGTATACCTCATCTTGACGGAGAGCTTACAAGTATTCACCGGCGGACGAGTTATACACTGGTCAACCTCAGCAAGAACAGTTTCTAACCCTTAACGTTAGGGACCAAAACAATATTTATCCCAATTAAATCTGCTCTTTAACAGAAAATTCCATGTAGATACTTGGCTGCTGTTAAATACGTATTTTTAAAAATAATCTTTGACTTTTAGGCCAGTCGTTTGATGTTATCTTCTTTATTTTAATGTTATTTTTTTATTTTTTATTTTTAGCTATTATTATATTATGTATAATTAGAACGACTTCTCTTTTTTATTTTTCATTAAATTTTTGCTCAGTGTTCCATCAAAGTCCCAATATGTGGTGTTAAAGTTTAAGAATAATCAACTAATTTTTTCTACAACATCAAGTAATTTGTCAAAATATTTTTCCTTTCTCTTTCTAATTTCTTTCTATAATAATAATAATAATAATAATAATAATAATAATAATAACCAATACCGTCGCGCAAGTGGAATACCAACATCGCCGAGCTGATCGGGGGGTATAGGTGCCAGGAGCGACATACACTCCCACGCCCAAACAAAAAGCAGTGTCAGTGGTCCATCCATCTCTTTACATTTGTATCGTGATGCACGGCACAACGATCTGTACAGGTGTGCCAGACTGGCTGCCCCCCAACTCTATGATGATGTCCGGTGGAAATCCCAAAGTAGCGGTAGAAACTTCGAGTTCAATGAAGTGGTCGACTTATCCGTAAACACAATTGTTCCGAGCACGCAGAAAATGTGCGCCTGGACGTACCGCTCAACCGACTCCTGAGTATCACACGGCTCGCAGTCTCTGCACCGCCGGACCCATGCAATATTAACCTTCCCCAACACATGATCTTGCGGACCGGGCTCCCGACCAAAACACGCAATGCAGTTCTCCATCAAAAACCGGTGACTGCTGTCTGATCTACCCGTAACGGCCTCCCATTAATCGAGAGACCAAGAATATAGGCCACATCTTCCAGTGTCACCGTGACTTCACCGACCGGAAGATAAAATGTGTGAGTCTCCGGCCGCTTATACTTCCCATACTAACAAGTTTTTTCATCAAATTTAAATATCATAATACTGGCTAATAATAATAATAGTATTATTAATATTAATAACGAAAAATAATAATTATATTGTTTGTTAAAAGATAAATAAATAAAATCCAAATAAATATATTTATTTATCATAAAATTTTAAAAAAAAATAACTTACTCATTGAGGATGATCCAAGTACTCAATAATGTAATCTTCAAGTCTAGTAAAATTTTAAACCATTTTTTATTTAATAACCAAATGAAGCTACGCTTTTTACTCTTTTTCTTCCTCCCACAACCTTTCTCATACAACAACACTCTTCACTCTTCACACTTCAGTAACTCCCTCACGTAACACTTACTCTTTAGTAACTCTCCTCTCTGCGTTTTGCATTTTAAACACCCCCGCAACAGCCTTCTCCAACACGTGGCGCGCATGCAGCTAGGAACGCTGCAAAATGCAACCAACGTTTGGCTGTGCAGGGCTGACAAACGCAACCTGCGTTTTGCTTAGCCCTATGCTGGTCAACACTGCCCCTCTCAGCATGCAGACCACGTTTCACACCATGGTTTCGTTGCCCAGTCCAATCGCAGCCTGCGTTTTGCAGGTCCGCAGATTTTTATTTTTTATCGCCACTACAAAACGTTACTTGCGTTTTGCAGGTCTCTGAATAACCCAGGTCCACATTGATGAAAAACTCACCATGCATCCATATTCAAAGTTATCACCATCATTCTCTCCATAACCAAATTAATTTCCGGTCCTTACAACAAAAAAAATTAATGTACATCATAAAAAATTGTGTTATATTAAATAAATTTGTTATATGCAAAATTTTTCATGTTATATCTATAAATTTATGTGTTATATGCAAATTTTGTACTGTCTGTAACAATTTTTGTGTGCTATAATAAAATTTATGTATTAAAAAAGTGTAAAAATAAAAATACTTATACATATAACATTACCGAATTAATTAATGAGAGAATTAAGAATTAAAATAAGAAAAAAAAGTTAGATAACAAATCTTTTTTCATCTCTTATAAATATAATAGATTAGCATCTCAAAATAACACGAGAAGAAGAAAAATTGCAAATGACATTAGTAACTAGCTAACATACATACCAAATTACCAATCAAAATAATTTGAATTGTCAATTCCATTTTACAGATTTGACTTTAAAACAATTTGAATTGTAAAACGTAATTGTTATGGACAACAGCACAAGTGCACAACCGTGTATAAAGAATAAAAAAAGGGGGGTATTGTCATGGAAATTAATAGCTATATCTTCACGGATTCACATTTTCAACTAATTAATAAATGAAGGTTATAACTTATAATGTCACTATCACATTTTCCTTATGATTCAAGGAGGGAAAATGAATTCACAACAAAGCAGAGAAAAACCAATCCTTTGCTGCCATATAGCTACAAGTAAAATACAAGTCAATTGATATTTAATTTTCTCGAGAAAACCTAGAAGGAAAAGGAACAGTAGTCACTTTCTCGAGAAAATTTATAAGGAACACAGTTATTAAAGTGTGTATAGGAGTTCCTCTAGCTGAGTATTCCGTACGGATCTTCTGCTTTTAATTTTGGATTAGGACTCGTATATGTATTGTGGTAAAATAATTAGGGGTAAAATATTAAATTGGTCCTCTATAGTGTAATTTTATTTTGGTTTTTAAGGTTTAAAGTATTTTATTTGAATCCAAAAAAGTTTTATTTAGCTTCAATGTAATCTCACTGTGAAGTTAAAGTTAAATAATTAACGAAATATTTTACATGACAGCAGTGCAAGAATAAGGTCGATAATCTAGAGAACAAGTACAAGTTCCAAAGGCACAAAATTAACCATGGATGTATCAATACATTTATTTATCATTTTTCTTATAATTTAAATGAAATATTTTTTATAGAACTAAGGAGAATAATATAAATAAATGTATTGATGCATCCACTGTTGATTTTGTGCCTTTGGAGCTTGTACTTGTTCTCCAAATTATCGATCTTATTTTTGTCTGCTGTCATATAGGACATTTCATTAATTATTTAACTTTGAATTTACGGTGGGACTACATTGAAGCAAAATAAAATTTTTTTGGATTCAAATAAAACGCTATAAACCTTAAAGACTAAAACAGAATTACACCCAAATATAGAGAACAAATTTAATACGTTACCCAATAATTAATCAAGAAATATATGTTGGACACGTGGTTCATCTATGTTATTAATTTAACGAAATTTTATCCCCCAAAACAATTATCCGAATGTTTTTATCCGTTAATTTCAAATTTATAATTTGTTACGACCTGGCCCAAACAGTCTGCGGACCGACCCGACCCATTGACCACCCGACCCGAGCGGTCGGGTGCGAGCAGCTCAACCACCGACCCGGACACGCGTCCTTGACAGCTCTCCACTACAGCTGTATGAGGAAGCTTCGAGGAAGGTGGGTCTGCCCTTGCGGGACCTACTTCTAACACAGTATATATGGGGAGGGTCCTACCCCTCCCCCAAGGTACGTCACATACCATTCTCTCACTTTTTGCCTGCACACTTGACTGACTAGAGCGTTGGAGTGTCTTTGCAGGTGACACCCCCTCTCCACACGAAGAGCTCGGGACGTCGGTTATACCTCCTCTGACCCAGCAACCCAGAACCAGGCGATTCCCCCTCTCATCAACCGAGGTATCAACTCGAACCGTCCAGTACCTGACCTACCGAACATAATTGAACAATGAATTGCATTGAATTTATATTGACAATTACTTTGGTACTTTTTGTAAATGGGAGAATAAATTATTTTTATATATATTATCGTATAGTAAAATAAATTGTATACGTATTTAATATATTAAAAGTATGAGATTTTGTAGGAAAAAAAGGAAGAACTAAACGAGAGTAGAAAAAAGAAAAAAATATAGTTTACTTTTTGTTTTGAGAAGTGAAATCTTCAAGTACTTAGTTAGTTACAAAATCTTACTATATATAGTAATATAATAGACAGATGGCACACTTTCAGTGATTAGAGAGATTAACAAACTTTCAACTCATAAATAATTCTTAGCACACTTAATTGATTTTATTTTACACTCTAATATTATTCCTGCTTTCTGACTTCTTGATTTGTTAAATATATTTTGTTGCTGTACAATTTCTCTTTTTGTTGTTGCACAGATCCTCTTCATCACTATTACCATATGAATTTTCTAATTCTTCCTTTGTCCTTCCTTTTTTTCTTGTCTGCTAAACCCAGTCCCTGTATTTGTATTGCTATCTCTTTGGTGGCACTCTACTAACTCTTCTACATTAAGAAACTCTCAAAATTACAAGAACACAACACTGAAAAGTGGCTTGGTAAAGATATTAGCCAGTTGCACTGAATCAGGAATGTGTCTGACTTCAATTACTTGTCTTGTCACATAGACCGTAACAAAGTGCTGATCTATCTCAAAGTGCTTAGATTTCGAGTGCAAAATGAGATTGACAGCCAGTAATACTGCGCTAAGATTATCACAGTATATCTTGGTGTGCTGAGTTCTCAATCTTCAGTTCAAGCAAGAAATTCTTTATCTAAACTAGTTCTTCCACAAGATCAGCCATGGCTTGATATTCAGCCTCAGTGTTGGATTGAGCAACTGCAGTTTGCTTCTTTGCATTCCATGATAGAAGATTCTCACCTAAAAATACACTGAATTCTCCTATTGATTTTCTATCATCGGGGTCTCCCTCTCCCCCTCCCCCCAATCGGAATCACTATAAGTTATAACTTCCATGGTCTTGCTTTGATGCAGCTGAAGACCAAAATGACTTGCTCCACTCACATATCTCAAAACCCATTTTACAAGCTTCCAATGTTCAACTAAGAAATTTTGTAGAAATTGAGAGACTTTGCTAACTACATAAGGTAACTTAAGCCTAATAATTATTAGATACTACAAGCTACCAACCACTAACCTGTATAGCCTTAGATTATCAAACATTGCTCCTCCAAAAGCTGAGAACTTTATTGATGATAGCAGTGGAGTATGGCATGGTTTGCACCCAGCCATTCCAGCTTTTACCAGGCAATCCTTCACATACTTCTCCTGAGTAAGCAAAAGTCTATTGTTATGTGTAATGAAAACTTGAATCCCTAGAAAATAGTGTAGACACCCAATATCTTTTAAATCGAACTTGTTGTGTAGCTACTGAATTACTTGGTCTATATCATCTTGAGAGCTGCTTGTGATGACGATATCATCAACATAAACCAAGACAAATGTGCTTGAACTGAGTGAGAACTTTGTGAAGATAGATACATCTGATTACATAGCCTTGAGGCTATACCATGTAAACATCTTCAATCAATTCACTATGTAAAAATACATTGTTGACATCCAATTGTCTGATGTTCCACCCTCTTGCTAATGCTGTTGTTAGGATTATGCAAATTGAGGTTGGCTTTACTACTAGATTGTAGGTCTCAGCAAAGTCAAACCTTGGCCTCTAAGAGAAATCTTGAGCAACTAATCTCTCCTTGTGCTTCTGCAGAGTTCCATCAGCATTATACTTTACTCGAAAAATTCACTTCCAATTAATTTTTTGTCTGGTGGTAAAGCAATCAATCTCCATGTTTGATTTCTCAATAAGGCTTCATATTCTGCATCTATATCTCTCTTCTAATCAGTATGAGCTAGTGCTTTCTTTATTGACCTTGGTTCAACCGAGGCATGTAGGGCTCTAGGTTTGACAATGCCATTCTTAGTTCTTGTGATCATGGGGTGAGTGTTTATATTGTTTCACTGAGTTGTATTATGGTCAGAAATAGATGGTAGGACAATCTCTAAATTAGAAATAAATATAGGCATAGGAATGTTGGATGGTGCAATCGGTGCATGTGAGAAAGGTGATGATGGTAAAGAACATAGAATTGATGTGGATAGAGCTGAAGAGGGTTATGTATAAGCTGATGATAGGGAATGAGGAAAAGATGAGGCCTCTGTGTATGGCATGGGAGAAGTGGTAGTGGGATTGAGAGGAAGTGATGTAGTTAGACTAATTGGCAAGGGTGTGTATTCAGGGGGTGATTGTTGTTATGTGTACTTTGGAAGGATTGGTATAATAGGTGGATGTGTAATGGCTAATTCTAATTTTGTAGGAGGGGATGTTTCAGCTAAAAATGTTCCTTCTTTGAATGAGAACCTGTCTTCATCAAAGACAATATTTTTTGTTATAACAACTTTGCCACTACTTGTGAGGCATTTGTAACCTTTGTGAACAGCACTATAGCCAATAAACACAAATGGGGAGAACTTGAAGTCAAGCTTGTATCTATTGTATGGCCTTAAATGAGGGTAGCAGAGATAGCCAAACACTTTGAGACTGTTGTAGTCAGGGACTTCACCAAATAGCTTTTCAACAGGTGAGCAATTATCAAGTGTTGGTGTTGGTAGCTGATTTATTATTAGATTTGCAGCTGCTGAGAATGCCTCTCCCCAGTATTGAATAGTCATACCAGCTCCAACAAGCATGGTCAAGTCTTTTTCCACCACATGCCTATGTTTTCTCTCCATATTCCCATTTTGTTGGTGTACATAAAGTCATGAAAATCAATGCACGATTCCTTGATTCTATAAATATTTGGATAAACTAACAAATTCAGCTCAGCATTGTTAGTTTGAAGTATTTTAAGTTTAGCACTCAATTACAATTCAATCATTTTATGGAAAGCATTAAATACTAATTTGAGTTAAGACCTTATTTGAATCAAGTATAACTAGGTAAATTTTGAGTAGGCATCAAGAAAAAGCACAAGGTAATGATTTCAACTAGAGTCAATGGTAGGGATTGGACCCCAAATGTCAGAGTAAACTAACTGCAAAAGGTGTAGTGTAAGCTATTATGGGCACAGAAAAAGGTAATTGGTGAGACTTTCCTAAACAGCAAGCACCACAGAATGACTTATTGACATCAAACTGAACATTACAAAATTTCAAAATAGATGACACTACATTATTTTTTGGATGACCTAGTCTATTGTGCCAAAGTAAGAATTTGTCACTACTAGGCACTTCTGAGACATAGGCAGCTACTGATTTTTTTGATAGAATGAAGTTAACAAACTTGTACATTCCTTTGTCAACCTTTTCATAAATGACAACTTCACTGGTTCATGAGATTTGACACAACACCCATCAGCGTGAAACTCAAAGAATACATTATTGTCATAACAGAACTGATAAACACTCATTAGGTTTTTAGTTACATATGGAATATGAAGTAATTTCTGCAATAGAAATTCTTTGTTACTCAAATCAAATTTAAAGCTAGACTTTGTAATTAGATTGATATGCAAACCTAAACTATTGTCTACTACCACTTGATATGATCATGGTGGATGGTGTAGTCAGCCAGCAAAGCTTGATGTGCTTAAGTAGGGTGAGCAGCTTGAGGAACGTGACCTCCATACTGTGATGTAGAGCTTTTACTTCTATCATATACATACCAGCAATTCTTAGCAATATGCCTAATCTTGTCACAGACTTGACAGATTGGCCTATCAACACTGGATGTTCTTAGATAATCATTTATTGCATAGTTGGTCTTGAACCACTTAAACTATTATTAAAGTTTTCACTGAATCTTGTACTATTCTGAGACTGACTATTTTGCGAACCTCCATCAAATCTAGTCCCATTCTGAAACTGTCCACTCTGTGCTCTTCCATCAAATCTTGCTCCATGGAACTGATCATTTTAAAATCTGCCTCCCTTAGAAAACTTTCCTCCTCTATTCCGAAAATCTCCTCTGAGCCCTGCTCTAAAGCCACCTATCATGTTGTAATTATGTGTGTATTGAGCCATATTTGCTTGAACAAAGAGTTCTTGTTTCCTAAATCTCTCCAACATTCTTTCATGTGTTAGAAGTAATGCTTCAAGTTCGCCAACTGAGATACTCACAGGTCTTGCAACTATAGCTATTATTAGTGATCAAACTCTTTGGTTAATCCATTCAAGATCGCATTAACATTATCACTCTCCCTCATTTGTTCACCAACGGACGCTAACGCATCTATCGTTCCTTTTAAAGCAAGCACGTATTCATTTACCGAGTTTTCTATCTTGATGCTACTGAGTTTGTTCTTCAATTGCATTATATTTGCTCTAATTTGAGAAACAAAATGATCTCTAAATATTTTTATACTTTAAAATCATACACGCATCCAACCATCTGTGGTGTAATCGGCTTCGTCATCGAAGCAAGTAACCACGACTTTGCAAATCATTTTGTCTTTTCCAAGTTGAAAATTCTGGATTCAGCTCTCCTATTTCTTTGAATCTTCCTAGAACTCTTTCTCCCGTGATGTGATGTAATAGATTATCACCTTCGATGGTGGAATCTGCTTGATCCTTCCATTACAAAAAGTTGTCATCATTGAGTTTCATTGAAATTGGAGATAAAGTGAAATTTGGCACCGATTGTGATTGCGCAGCTTGAACATTGCTTGGATCTTCTGCCATTGCTAGCAATTGGAGCTCTGATACCATGAAAGACACCGGACTTTACAGAAAAGGAAAGAAAGGAAGAACTAAACGAAAGAGTAGAGAAAAGAGAAAATCATAGTTTACTTTCTATTTTGAGAAGTGAAATATTCAAGTGGTTAGTTAGTTACAAAATCCTATTATATATAGTAGCACAAATGCACAATAGACACGTGACACACTCTGAATGATTAGAGAAATTAACTAACTTCCACCTCATATAACTAACTCTTAGCACACTTAATTGACTTTATTCTACACTCTGACATAAATAAATATCACAATATATTTTATTTGAATATAAAACATTACACTTGAATTAAATTTTAAAAAATTAGTTTATTGCATATTTTTATTCTTGTAGGATTATAAAAATTGAAAAATACTTGTATATCCAAA
>NC_029788.2:113467975-113477620 GCF_000816755.2 Arachis ipaensis | reverse complement strand
CCCTGCAAAGGATTGCGTAGGAATACTAGTATTATTAATATTATTATATTACTACTATTATTATTGTTATTATTAGCACTACAATAAGTTATTATTATTATTATTGTTGTTGTTGTTGTTGTTGTTACACGAAACTGTATATTTATTATTGATATGATTATTCACCGCTATAGTTATATTATTGTTACTGTTAGTAAATATTAGGATAAAAATAGGATGATTAAAACGTTAGGAACCAAAATAGAATTCACCCTAAATGTTGGGAACCAAAACAGTACTTTAACCAAAATAAAAAATCTTTCTCTGGATACGCTTGGACACACCTAAATATCATTACGTGATGTCAGCGTGTCCAGCCTTATTTTTAACGTATTTTTAAAATGAGTTTAAAAATAGTATATATTATTAATTATTAAAAAAATATTTTAACATCAATAAAATATCAAAATATCATTATAATTTATTTAAAAAATATTTTATATTTTATATATATATATCATGTTTCTGTGTCTTATAAGAATTTGAAATTTGTGTATTCGTATGTCCTGTGTCGTATTGTATTTCGTGTTCGTGTCAATGTTCGTGTATCGTAAGAAACTATCAATCGAAAAAATCCCTTTAACTTGTTCTAATTACAAATGTTCCATCTTAAAATTCACCCTGCCCCACTATCTATGGGGATTTTTTAAATAAATAAAATAAATATTTTAATTATAAATACACGTATTTCTTTACACTGTAAACGATATAAGGCACAAACATGTGTCAACGTATCATGTTTGCACACTTGTTATGACACAACCCTTATCTCGTTTGCAGTATAAACGAGCTACGGCCATACGCCTATAAATGTCATTCACAGCACCCCCTGACAGCACTCTACACCCACTAAACCCTCTTTTCTCTCTTTCTCGCACAGTTTTCTTGATATTTATTAGTTCCCTAGATGTTATGGCACGCTCGGACGCACGGAACCCTGGCATCAACCACCTGAACGGTAGTTGACACATTGCGGAAGCTATCGACTTTGAGGTTAATGTTTTTTTTATCGTTCAAATTAATAAATGTATGTATTTTTATTTACGGTACTTTTATAGAGTTAGTATTTTAACACACGAGTAGACAGATTGATATTTAAGTAACACAAAGTAGGTTTGTTGGCAAGATATTAATATTTATTACATATATAATTTATTTATAGTAAAAGTTAAATAACAAATTAATTTGATTTAATTAGTTAAGTAAAAGGCGGGTTAGTCACATACTTGTACCGCTGGACGCCATCGTCCCTTTTCTGAGGGAGGATGGGTTCGGCGATATGGTGCAACTCAAAGACTTTGTGCTTGACAACTCTGTGATCACTATATTTGTGGAGCGCTGGCATCTGGAAACCCACATTTTTTACTTGCCATGGGGTGTGTGCACCATTACCCTGTAGGACGTTGCATACCACCTTGGTTTACGCACAAACGAGGAGCCAGTGGGTGGGTTCCTGCGTGACTTCCAAACTTGGTACCAATGACCGACATGGGAGTATATGGAGGAGCTCATGGGTGCCAGACCCCCACATGGTCCTCAGCAACATGCCTAGAAGAAGGAGTCATTTATCATTAAGATGACATGGCTTCGGGACCGAGTCCGGCACATGCTAGTTACCACGGATCTAGCCACCCTCCGACAGTACACTAGGTGTTACATCATGCTGTTGATCGGTGGTTACCTGATGACCGACAAATCTAACAATCAGGTACATATCTGAATGTTGTAATTCTTCATGCCTTGTAGCACTGCCTCTTTGCTTCTGAATCTGTGACCAACCCTAAACTCCACACCACTGTCAGTATTGTAATCGTCGGCCCCCATATTCAAATATAGAGTTACCTTGTGCATCACGTCCAAATCCAATGTATGGTAGTGGCTGGGTACATATGATAAATCTAGAATTCGATGCGGAGCAAGCAAAAGGTATCGAACTGATCCACCAACGGGAGTCTCTGGTATGAACTCATCCTCGTCACCATCGTTAGAGGAACCACTTTCGTGGCTATCGGCAAGGTACTCGTCGTCGGATTTCTCATCCTCAACGTCTATATCTACTATTGGACTAGCACATTGCAAGGGTCGTGGTGCAAGAGGACGGTCATCCTGTACAAAGTTCGAGCTACCAAAACCACCACCACCAACATCACGAACTTTCGCAAAAAGCTCCATCACTTGTTCAATTATAATTCTCCCATGCACACCAAAAATTAGGCGCACATGCTCATTGCCATCGATTTAACACCCTAATTAGCCTAAGCCTTACCTTGCGTCGTAAAGCAAAGGTTAATCAAAGGTTACGACAATTCTAAAGCATATACATATTTATATATAGGAGAAATAATATATTCTAGAAGCCCAATGAAGGATACAGCTCAAAAACAGGATTTGAAAAGCGCAAAACGTACACACGAAGCTACAAACTTAATGCACAAGATATAGATACAATATAAAAAAATATCAGAGTATAATAATGTAAAGATTTAGCCACGGCTCACAGAGTTTAAGCCGGCTAGCTATATACAGACAATACGGAGTATTTGAAAGTTAAAACAGCTTATACAAGTTTTTCTATCAAAGTAAGCCTCTAGGAAAAAGTAAATACAAAAGGTGAGAGAACTAATCAAAATAGGCAAAAAGACTCCAAAATATATCCAAGATCCTCCGCTCTGTCACCATCGAAGCAACTCACCGAGATGGGTTGCGACCTACATCTGAAAAATAACAACAGAATATGGTATGAGAACCGGAGGTTCTCAGTATGGTAACAGTGCCCAATGATATAATATATAAGACTCCGGGATGCTAGAGGCAATCCTAGAACTTCATATCCATCACAAGATTCATCTTAAAGCATAACTAAAACAGTAAAGCATAACTTAAAACCTTAACATATTTAAAAGGGGTAATCTAACTTAGTGGATTTTCTAACTAACAACTTTCCGCTATCCCACAGCCTTCACCAACCTATCCTCCATGTGATCCCATCGCCACCGCCTTCCGAGCCTCCTCAATCCCAGTAGAAAGTACAATTAATATCAATGCAAGTAAAACACAAGTATAGGCATATATGACAAGTAATTCAAATAGGCAATTAGGCATGTTATACATTTAGGCAAGCAATTACAAGTCGGCAAAGCAAACAAATAGATAGAAGATGCACATGATGAATGTCTGTTCTATTGGCTGTGATATCACATTGTCGGTTCAACTGCCAACTCGACACATCTCCATGGAGATGTTGCCCTTCGGAATCATAGTGGGAACCCCTGAGATATGGTGCTCGGAACACCGTACAAGATTTTGTGTCTGCACACTCTAGTGATCCGAAGGGATTCAAGCGGGATACTCTTGCCACGGACCTCACATCTCAGCGCAAGCGGGACGAACCACCGCCCTTACGCCGCCGCCGCTACCTCGACAGGCGGGATCCAACCGCCGTCCCTGCCGGGCGCATAGCGTCTCAACATTCTCAATTTAAAAATGTTACATCAGTGGTTTTGAAATATTTTATTATTTCATGATATCAATAGTTCATCATTTCAAACTCCGAGTCCTCGACTCATCTTAACCACTATCAATTCACAATTTCCTTTCCAAACTCATTAGTTCATCAGTTCTCAATTCATATATCTTTCTCCCTTCTCATTCCACCAAACTCATCCTCAGTACACCAGAAACCTAAGCCTCCTTTCTCTAACTTTTTCATGTATAACCAAAATAAATATCCTAGGACTTTTCCCCATGTTTTGATACCCAAAAATAAGCCAAAGTTTCTTAAATAGGTGTCACAGAAGTTTACAAGCTTGTTTGGAAGGTAAAACAGTTAAAAACAAGAATTAGTTGAAAAACAGGGTATGTGCGTACGCATAGGGGTGTGCATGCGCACACCCAGGAGAAATTTCAAAATGTGTGCATACGCACAAGTATAAAAATTTCCAATTCTGTTCGATTTCACAAGGCGTGCGAACGCCCTCAACAGAATGCACCTTCCAACTTGTGCATGTGCACAGCTTGCAAAACCTTGTTGGTTGTGTGTGTGCACGGGTCGTGCTAGCGCTCTCAACATCAAGTCTTCCCCTGTGTGTGCGTACGCACAAGGCTGTGCGTGTGCACAGATTCAAAAACTTACAGGGTTATGCGTGCACACAAGGCTATGCATGCGCACACAAACCAAAAATCACAAATTCTGCAGCATTCACAGAATTCAGATTTTGACACCAAACTTTGAATGATCATAACTTCCACTACAAAAATTCATTTTTTACAAACTTTATATCCATTTAAATATTTTTCAATGAACTTTAATTTAAATCAAATTTCAACCAATTTTGAAAACTGAGGCTCAAGTTATGATCCGTCAAAGTTCACCAAAAATCCGTTTTTACCAAATTCACAAAGTTCTCAATTTTTCAATTTCACCACCAAAACTAAACCACCATCTCATCAACTCCCAAAACACATCAGATTTCACACTTTTCATACCTCAACTCATCACTCCACCTTAAGCAATCATCAATCCCCATTATCAAATACATAATAATACATTCTTGTTCAACCAACACATTAATCAAACATCATTCCACCATTACCAACAATCATCATAATCAATTTTAATCTCAATCCTCAATACTGTAACACCCTAATTACCCTAAGCCTTACCTCGCGTCGTAAAGCAAAGGTTAATCAGAGATTACGACAGTTCTAAAGCTCATACGTATAATATATAGAAGAAATATTATAATCTAGAAGACCGATGAAGGATATAGCTCAAAAATAGGATTTCAAAAGCGCAAAACGTACTAACGAAGCTACTATCTTAAGGCATAAGATACAGAAGTGATATAAACAAAGATAATAGTATAATAGTGTAATACCATAAGAAACTAGCCACGGCTTGCAGAGTTTAAGCCGGCTAGCCATATACAGACCATACAGAAACCTGATAGTTTAAAAACAGCTTATACAAGTTTTTCTCTCATAATACAAGCCTCTAGGCAAAGACAAAATACAAAAAGAGAGATGTATAAACAACATAAACCAAAAAGACTCCAAAAGAATCCAAGATCCTCCGCTTCTGTCACCATCCAAAGCAACTCACCGAGGTGGGTTGCGACCTGCATCTGAAAAACACAACAAAGATATAGTATGAGAACCGTAGGTTCTCGATATGGTAACAGTGCCCAGTGATGTAGGATATAAGACCCCGGGACGCCAAAGGCAATCCTAAGCTCCATATCCATCACAAGATTCAAACTTAAAGCATTCTAAAACAAATAAGCATAATATAAACCTTATCATAAATAAACCGAGTGATCTATCTTAAGGGATTTCTATTCTAACCAAACACCGCTGTCCCACAGCCTTCACCAACCTATCCTCCATGCGATCCCATCGCCAATGCCTTCCGAACCTCCTCAATCACAGTAGAAAGCACAATTAATAACAATGCAATTAATTAACAAATAAAAGCATACAACGTAAGTAGATCAAGTAAGCAAATAGGTATGTTATTCAATTTGGCATACAATTACAAGTCGTCAAAGCAAACAAATAGATAAAAAATACATATGATGAATGCCTGTCCTACTGGATGTGATATCACATTATCGGTTCAACTGCCAACCCGACACATCTCCATGGAGACGTCGCCCTTCGGATTTCTCATATGGAAACCCCCGAGATATAGTGCCCGGATCACTGTCCAGGTACCGGCGCCTGCACGCCTATAGATCCGAAGGGATGCGAGCGGGATACTCTTGCCTCAGACCTCACATCTCAACGTAAGCGGGATTAACTACCGTCCTTACGCCGCCGCCGCTACCTTGACAGACGGGATTAACCACCGTCCCTACCGGGCGCATAGCGTCTCATAATCTCAGTAAAAACATTATTTCAGTGGTTTTCAAAAAGCATTTTTAGTATACAGAGATCTATCATCTCAATCCGAGTCCCCGACTCATCTCAACCACTATCCATTCATAACTCAGTTTCCAACTATCAAAAGTTCATCATTCCTCATCTCCTATATCAGTCATCCTTCACCTAATGCCAAACCAATCTCAGCGCGCCAGAAACCTAGGCCTCCGTTTTCTAATTTATCGTAAAATCATGTACTAGAACCCTTAAGTTACACTCCATGTTCTAATACTCAAAACTAGGCCCAAAGTCTTAAAATGGTGTCTTAGAAGCTTACAACCTTGTTGGGAAGGTAGAATAGTTGAAAAATAAGCAAAATTTGAGAAACATGACGTGTGCGACTGCACAGGGGGTGTGTGCGTGCGCATGCCCAGGAAATTTTAAAATGTGTGCGTACGCACAGATGGAAAAACTTTAAAAATCTGTTCACTCGCACAACCTGTGCCAGCGCCCCCAACAGACTGGCCTTCCCCACGTGTGTGTCTGCACAGGTTGAAATTTTTCCTTAGATATGTGCACACACAAGCTATGCTAGCGCTGCAAACAGAACGCACTTCCCTGCCTATGCGTGCGCATAGGTGTGTGCATCTACACAGGTCAAAATTTTTGCAGGGTGTGCGCCCGCACATATCAATAATCATGAAATTCTGCAACTTTGCATAATTTTAGATTTTTAACACCAACTTTGAATGATCATAACTTCCTCTATAAAATTTCAAATTTCTCAAACTTTATATCGATGTAAAGGGTTTTCAAAGATCTTTAATTCTAAAGAAATTTCAATTAGTTTCGAAAACCGAGGCAAAAGTTATGATTGAGGAAAGTTCACCAAAAATCCCATTTTACCAAAAGCCACAATTTACCAAATTTTCACAATTCTCAAACCACCTCCAACCAAAACAACATTAACCTCCCATTTACAACACAACTAGCCTCTTGGGTCAAAAATTCACTACTTACCACATATTTTCATCATATTTCACCATTCTCCAACCATCAATACCAATCATGCAATATCACAATAAATCTCCATTCAACTCTTCAAACCACACAACCATATTATTAACATTAATTTCACATATATCTTAACATTATCAATCCTCATACATTCATCTCAATAATCATCACACCATCATAAATCATCATACATTAACATTTCAAACAACTCATCAACCATTATAATTCAAACATATCCTATGGGTCACTAGCCTAAGTGTCCATGAATATTACATACTACATAGAGAAAACCGAAACCATACCTTGGCCGATTCCCTTTATGCACCGAAACCCAAAATTGATCACCAAAGAGCTTTCAACCAAAATCCAAGCTTTCACTTCCACTCCAATAAGCACAATTAGGTTCCAAAAGCTCCCAAAGCCACAATAATCAAACTATATTCATACAATTTACCTCAAATCAACCTAGGGTTCCAATTAAACATAAATTCACAAGGGTTTAATGGCTCTTACCTCTTCCAATAGATTTGGATGTCAAAACCCAAGGCTAAGAAAGGCTTAGAGCAAACCTAAACATCCAAAATCACAAAAACTCATTTAACCCCAAAGCCCTAGGAACCGAAATTTTGGAGAGAAGAATAGAATGGATTTCATGGTTATCTCTCCAGTTTCTTGTATGGGTTTTGTAGAGCTTTTCACGAGGAACGCGTAGCTGCAAACGGTGCGACGATCGGAGCTCTCTAGCTCAGGATATGAGCTTTGGAAAAAAATGGTGAATAGTGCTTATCCCTCCCCTTCTCCCCTTTCTATTTTCTGCTGTGTGTTGTTGTGTTTAGTGGCTGGTGGGTTCACTTATGAACCCTTTTATAGGTTGGGCTTGGGCCCAACTTGGGCCCGGTCCAATCCGTTAGCATTTTTAGCCTTTAAAATTAATGCCTGGTTTTCCATTTCTAACATTTTTCTAAGATTTTTGCCGGTTTTCACTTTTTCTCATGCGGTACTCGGTAGACTTGAACCGGTTCAACTGTCGGTTCGTAATTTTTTTACGGTTTTTCGTAGAAGGCACATTTTCTGACTCAGAAAAACTTACTAAGTCCAAAAATCACCTTTAAATCCTCAAATTCTCTCTCTAACTTTTTGGAATCTAATTTGGGCAATTAATCACTTAATTAACCGGTTGATTAGTTGCGGTTCTTAAAAATACCATACTATCAACATCAACATTTCAATTCATCAACAATCCAAATCATCAATTCATCATACATCATCATACAATAATTCCAACAACCAATTTAGTTCAATCCTATCCTATAAGTCACTAGCCTAAGTGTCCAAAAATATTATATATTACATAGATGAAACCAAAACCATACCTTAGCCGATTTCCAATATGCACTAAACCCAAATTGAGTGAAATTTAAGCTTCCAACCACAACCAAGTCACCAACCAACTCCAACAAGCATCAACAATTACTCCAAAGCTCCAATTAAGTGCCAACAATCATAATCTCAATCTATATACACATAATTTACAATAATTCAACCTAGGGTTTATCAAATTCATAAAACCACAAGAGATTTGAATTACTCACCTTACTCAATGATGATTGGGGCAAAACCCAATAGTAATCAAGAGCTAGAGTGTACCTAAACACCCAAAATCACAAAATTTCACTCAATACAAAACCCTAAAAATTCGAAATTTTGGAATGAAGAACTGAGAGGAATTTCGTGATTTTCTTACCAATTTCTTGAATGGGTTTTGTAGAGCTCTTCACGAGGATCGCGTGGCCACAAACGGTGCGGCGATCGGAGCTCCGTAGCTCAAGTTATGAGCTTGAAAAGATGATGATGAATAGTAACTTTTCTCTCTTCTTTTCCCTTTCACTACAGCCACTCACCTTGTGTGTGTGTGTGCGCTTATGGCTGATGGGTTCATTTAATGAGCTTATATGTTGGGCTTGGGCCCAACTTGGGCCCGGTCCAACCCGTTAGTGTTTTTAGCCCGTTTGGCCCAACTTTGGGCCAAACCTTTAAAATAATTGCCCGATTTTCAATTTCTAATATTTTTCTATGGTTTTCTACTATTTTTAATTATTCTCGCGCAGTACCGGAAAGACTTAAACCGGTTCAGCTGCCGGTTCGTGGTTTTACTCGATTTTTCGTAGAAAATATATTTTCTGACTCAGAAAAATCTACTGAGTCCAAAAATCATATTTAAATTCTCAAATTCTCATTCTAAATTTTTGGATCCTACTTTGGGCAATATTAATTGTTTACTTAAACGATTAATTAGTCTCAGTTCTTACATTTCTCCCACCAAATAAGAAATTTTGTCCTCAAAATTTAGTGATTACCTGAGAATAACTTGGGATAATCCTTCCGCATCTCAGACTCCAATTCCGAGTATGCTCTTCTACTCCAGCCCTTTTCCAAGCAACTTTAACCAATGAGACTTCCTTTCCTCGCAACTTCTTCACACTAGTGTCATCAATTCGTACTGGTATTACTTGAAACGTCAAGTTCTCCCTCAACTCGACTGACTCGGGCTCTAACACATGAGCCGCATCTGACGTGTACTTACGGAGTTGTGACACGTGAAATACGTCATGCAAGTTAGATAAGTGAGGCGGCAAAGCTACTGGATACGCCACCGGCCCGAATCGCCTCAAAATCTCAAACGGTCCAATGAACCTCGGATTCAACTTCTTTGTTTTGATTGCTCTTCCG
>NC_029788.2:113465017-113467787 GCF_000816755.2 Arachis ipaensis | reverse complement strand
CTCGGGCTCTAACACATGAGCCGCATCCGACGTGTATTTACAGAGTTGTAAAACATGGAATACGTCATGCAAGTTAGACAAGTGAGGTGGCAAAGCTACTTGATATGCCACTGGCCCGAATCGCCTTAGAATCTCAAATGGTCCTATATACCTCGGATTCAACTTTTTTATCTTGATTGCTCTTCCAATCCCAGTTGTTGGAGTATCCCTCAGAAATACATGCTCTCCTACTTCAAATTCTAATGGTTTCCTTCTCTGATCCGCATAACTTTTTTGTCGGCTCTGTGCAGTTAGAATCCTCTCCCGAATCCTCTTAATCTTCTCAGTAGTCTCTGCTACCAAATCAGGACCCAAAGCACTTACTTCGCCAGTCTCATACCAACAAAGTGGAGATTGGTACTTCCGTCCATACAAGGCCTCATACGGAGCCATCCCAATGCTCACATGAAAGCTATTGTTGTACGCAAACTCCACCAATGGCATGTAACGGTCCCAACTTTCGGATTGATCCAAAACACATGCTCTTAGCATATTTTCCAACGTCTGAATAGTCCTTTCCGATTGTCCATCCGTTTGTGGATGATATGCGGTACTGAGACATAGCTTCGTACCGAAAACTCTTTGGAAAGCTCCCCAAAACCTTGATGTGAATTGGGGATCACGGTCCGACACTATGCTCGATGGCATACCATGAAATCTCACAATCTCCTTGATGTACAATCTCCCCAACTCCGCTATAGAATAGTTTACTCGGATAGGCAGAAAATGAGCGGGTTTGGTTAAGCGATCCACGACGACCCAAACCACATCAAATTCCGACCTAGTCCTCAGTAGACCGGTCACAATGTCCATTGCAATTCCTTCCCACTTCCACTGAGGAATCTCAAGTGGTTGTAACATTTCCGACAGTTTCTGATACTCTATCTTTACCTTCTGACAAGTCAAGCACTTAGACACAACTGTAGCTATATCACCTTTCATCCCAGGCCATCAGAACATCTTCTTTAAGTTAAAGTACATCTTCGTACTCCCTGGGTGAATGAAAACCCCACTGTTGTGAGCTTCCAATAACAAGTCTTGCCTTAAACTCCCAACATCTGGTATATAAATTCTCCTTTTATATCTCCACAACCCTTCATCATCCTTTGTAAACTCTCCATGCCTCTTCTTACCAACTGGTTGAAATAATTGGTG
Source organism: Arachis ipaensis (assembly GCF_000816755.2). Lineage (NCBI taxonomy): Eukaryota > Viridiplantae > Streptophyta > Magnoliopsida > Fabales > Fabaceae > Arachis > Arachis ipaensis. The sequence continues at coordinate 113,466,593 of NC_029788.2, read as the reverse complement.
AAGCTTTTGCTCATCTTGTTGAGCCCTCTGTTTCTCTGATTTAAACGTGCTTGAAATCTGTAACTGGTTCAAACAAGCTCTTCCGGCAACTTCACCAATATCCAATTTAAGATCCACAAACTTATCCACTAACTCTTCTTCCTTGATTCTCATCCAAGCTACTGTTAAAGACTTCCGACTCAATGCGTCCGCCACCATATTCGCCTTTCTAGGGTGATAACTCAATTCAAAATCATAATCGTTTAGCAATTCCATCCACCTCCTTTGACACATATTGAGCTCTTTCTAATCAAAGATGTATTTGAGACTCTTATGATCAGAAAAGACGCTAAACCTCACTCCGTACAAGTGGTGTCTCCAAATTTTTAATGCAAACACAATCGCTGCTAATTCCAAGTCATGAGTTGGGTAATTACCTCATGCGGTCTCAGCTGACCCGATGCGTAAGCCACCACATTTCGGTGTTGCATCAATACGCAACCCAAACCCTTTAAAGAAGCATCACAGTATACTTCAAACGGTTCATGTGGCTCCGGTAAAACCAAAACAGGCGCTGAAGTTAACCTTTGTTTCAAGGTCTGAAAAATTTCTTCACACTCTGACGTCCACACAAACGACACCTCCTTCCTTGTCAACTTAGTCATCGGTAGTGCAATCCGGGAAAATCCTTCAATAAATCTCCGGTAATATCTGGCTAAACCCAAGAAACTCCTAACTTCCGTCACCGTCGTTGGTCTTTCCCATTCCATCACTGCCTCTACTTTCAAAAGATCTACGGCTATTCCTCCTTTGCTCACCACGTGACCTAGGAACTTCACTTCCTCCTTCCAGAACTCGCATTTGGACAACTTAGCATACAATTTCCGCTCTTTTAAGATTTGCAACACGATTCTCAAGTGTTCCTCGTGTTCCTTCGCCGTCTTAGAATAAACTAATATGCCATCTATGATAACCACCATGAATTTTTTCAAAAAGGGATAAAATACTCTGTTCATGTAATCCATGAACACAACAGGTGCATTCGTTAATCCAAAGGACATCATCGCAAACTCTTAGTGTCCATAGTGCGTCCTAAACGCAGTTTTCGGAATGTCATCCTCCTTAACCCTTATCTGATGGTAATCGGATCTCAAATCAATCTTTGAAAACACTCCAGCTCCTTGCAGTTGATCCATCAAGTCATCTATTCTAGGCAACGGGTACTTGTTCTTCACAGTTACTTTGTTCAGCTGTTGGTAATCCACACAAAGTTGCATTCCTCCATCCTTCTTCTTCACCAATAAAACTGGCACTCCCCATGGAGATACACTCGGTTGAATGAACCTCTTGTTCAGAAGCTCTTCCAACTAAGTCTTTAGTTCAGCCAGCTCTATCGGAGCCATTCTATACGGTGTAATTGATACTGGTCCAGCTCCCGGCACCAATTCAATCGCAAATTCAATCTCTCTTTGAGGTGGAAACTCAGGAATATCTTCCGGGGACACCTCCGGAAAGTCTCTAACTACCGGGATTTGATCTAGCTTCTGATTATCACCTAACGCATTTGCAGCTAACAGTATGTAACCCGGACACTCTT
>NC_029788.2:113449529-113464870 GCF_000816755.2 Arachis ipaensis | reverse complement strand
TTTCCCACTACAGTGCACCATTACAGAGTTCTGGTAATAACCCTTAGCTACCACTACTCTATTTTCTCCTTCCGACATAAACTGAATTGACCGCTCAAAGCAATCCAACAAAACTCGGTTCTTTGATAACCAATCAAACCCTAAAATTATCTCCAACCCAACCATTGGTAGACAAATCAAGTCATGCACAAAGTTTCTACCCTCAAGTTTGAAACCTACTTGTCTACAACCTGACCTAGTCATAACTGTCTGATGCGGAGTATGTACATGCAATTCAAATACTAATTCTGACACTTTCAAGCTTAATTCCTCAACTTTAGCAAACGAAATAAATAAATGCGAAGCTTCGGTATCATACAATGCAACCAAGATCTTGTCACCAATTAAACAGTTACCTCTCATCAGAGGATCTGCCTTAGCAGCATCCTTGGCGTTTACTGCAAATACTTGCCCTTGGTGTTAACTCTGACTCGTATTCGGGTTCTTTTCACGAGTACAATCCCTCGCAATATGACCAGGAAAATCACAGTTGAAGCAACCACCTATACCAATCTTGCAAAAGTCATATGGATGAGAACGTCCACAACGATCACAAATTAAATTCAGAGAAACCTTACTCTGATTCCCCCTCCCTTTGCCATGCTGGTACTGATCATAAGTGTTCTTTCTGAAGCCTCCTTGACCATGAGGTGCATGTCCTCCTTTCTTGAAATTCTGACCTCTTGGCTGAAAGTACTTGCCACGTCCCCGACTAGTGTTTCCTCCATGAATGTCCTTTGACGAGGCTACTGTCTTTGCATATTCCTCAATAACTCTCACCTTGTTCACCAGATCGGAGAAAATACGAATTTCTAAAGGAGTCACAGTAGTCATAATGTTATCCTTCAAGCCCCTTTGATACTTGATGCACTTCCAGCTTTCGTATGTCTCTGGGGCACTTTGACACACCCTAGAGAACCTACAGAGCTCCTCAAATCGGTTAGTATATTCCACCACAGACAATGAACCTTGAGTCAGCTGCATAAGTTCCATCTCCTTCGCTTTCCTTGCAGATTCAAGAGTACTTCTTGTAGAAAGCCGTTTTGGAATACATCCTAAGGGATGACGGCATTCTGAAGCTGTAGTAGGCGGCATTCTCCTTGCCACCAGTGCTGAGCCTCTCCCAAAAGCTGATACGCAGCAAACTCCACATACTGGTTGTTCGGAACATGCTGTGCTTGTAACATACGCTCCATGGCCTGAAACCAATTATCCGCTTCTGTACGGTTGGTTGAACCTCTGAAACTTGGCGGATGAACCTTGAGAAAAGTAGCTAAGGTTATCGGTGCGGCTCCCATGTTATCACCATTTCCTTCTGCATTATCATTTCCATTTCCATCTCCGTTTTCGTTCGCGACTGGTTGGCCCAACCTCTGCATAGTTTATAGAGTCGCAGCAGCATTTGCCTCCATGGTATTCGCAAGTTAGCCATTGCTGCCATGAATTCGGCATGGTTATCGGCCGGTTGCTCATTTCTACTCTCTGCTCGTGAACGCGTACGACCTCGTCCGCGAGTGGCCATTAGGGTTCCTGTCTACACCAAACAATCGATATTAAGGTGATCAGTTTTAATATTAAAAGCCTAGTGCTTCAATTATCCCAAAAGGCACTCACAAACAAGCATGTTATGCAATATGAAGTAGATAACCTAATAGTATCAAAGAAAAAGACACACAGAGTATGCAATGAAGCACAATCGGTCCATCCCTCAGGCTCACGAGGCGCTCTGATACCACTAAATGTAACACCCTAATTATCCTAAGTCTTACCTCGTGTCGTAAAGCAAAAGTTAATCAAAGGTTACGACAATTCTAAAGCTTATACATATTTATATATAGAAGAAATAATATATTCTAGAAGCCCGATGAAGGATACAGCTCAAAAATAGGATTTGAAAAGCGCAAAACATACACACGAAGCTACAAACTTAACGCACAAGATATAGATATAATATAACAAAATATCAGAGTATAATAATGTAAAGATCTAGCCACGGCTCGCGAAGTTTAAGCCGGCTATCTATATACAGACAATACGGAGTATCTGAAAGTTAAAACAGCTTATACAAGCTTTTCTCTCAAAGTAAGCCTCTAGGAAAAAGTAAATACAAAAGGTGAGAGAACTAATCAAAATAGGCAAAAAGACTCCAAAATATATCCAGGATCCTCCGCTCTGTCACCATCGAAGCAACTCACCGAGGTGGGTTGTGACCTGCATCTGAAAATAACAACAGAACATGGTATGAGAACCGGAGGTTCTTAGTATGGTAATAGTACCCAGTGATGTAAGATATAAGACTCCAGGACGCTAGAGCCAATTCTAGAACTTCATATCCATTACAAGATTCATCTTAAAGCATAACTAAAAGAGTAAAGCATAACTTAAAACCTTAACATATTTAAAAGGGTTAACTTAGTGGATTTTCTAACTAACAACTCTCCGCTGTCCCACAGCCTTCACCATCCTATCCTCCATGCGATCCCATCGCCACCGTCTTCTGAGCCTCCTCAATCCTAGTAGAAAGCACAATTAATATCAATGCAAGTAAAACACAAGTATAGGCATATATGACAAGTAATTCAAATAGGCAATTAGGCATGTTATATATTTAGGCAAGCAATTATAAGTCGGCAAAGCAAACAAACAGATAGAAGATGCACATGATGAATGCCTATTCTATTGGCTGTGATATCACATTGTCGGTTTAACTACCAACCCGACACATCTCCATGGAGATGTCGCCCTTCGGAATCATAGTGGGAACCCCTGAGATATGGTGCTCGGAACACCGTCCAAGATTTTGTGCCTGCACACTCTAGTGATCCGAAGGGATGCAAGTGGGATACTCCTACCACAGACCTCACATCTCAGTGCAAGCGGGACGAACCACCGCCCTTACGCCGCCATTGCTACCTCGACAGGCGGGATCCAACCGCCGTCCTTGCCGGGCACATAGCATCTAAACATTCTCAATTTAAAAATGTTACATCAGTGGTTTTGAAATATTTTATTATTTCATGATATCAATAGTTCATCGTTTCAAACTCCTGAGTCCTCGACTCATCTCAACCAGTGTCAATTCACAATTTCCTTTCCAAACTCATTAGTTCATTAGTTCTCAATTCATATATCTTTCTCCCTTCTCACTCCACCAAACCCATCCTCAGTACACCAGAAACCTAAGCCTCCGTTCTCTAACTTTTCCAGGTATAACCAAAATAAATCTCCTAGGACTTTTTCCCATGTTTTGATATCCAAAAATAAGCCAAAGTTTCTTAAATAGGTGTCACAGAAGTTTACAAGCTTGTTTGGAAGGTTAAACAGTTAAAAACAAGAATTAGTTGAAAAACAGGGCATGTGCGTACGCACAAGTATAAAAATTTCCAATTCTGTTCGATTTCACAAGGCGTGCGAATGCCCTCAATAGAATGCACCTTCCAACGTGTGCGTGCGCACAGCTTGCAAAACCTTGTTTGTTGTGTGTTCGCATGGGTCGTGCTAGCGCTCTCAACAGCAAGCCTTCCCCTGTGTGTGTGTGTACGCACAAGGCTGTGCGTACGCACGAGGCTGTGCGTGTGCACAGATTCAAAAACTTACAGGGGAATGCGTGCGCACAAGGTTGTGCGTGCGCACACAAACCAGAAATCACAAATTCTGCAGCATTCACAGAATTCAGATTTTGACACCAAACTTTGAATGATCATAACTTCTACTACAAAAATTCATTTTTTACAAACTTTATATCCATTTAAATATTTTTCAATGAACGTTAATTTAAAGCAAATTTCATCAAATTTTGAAAACTGAGGCTCAGGTTATGATCTGTCAAAGTTCACCAAAAATTCGTTTTTACCAAATTCACAAAGTTCTCAATTTTTCAATTTCACAACCAAAACAAAACCACCATCTCATCAACTCCCAAAACATATCAGATTTCACACTTTTCATACCTCAACTCATCACTCCACCTTAAGCAATCATCAATTCCCATTATCAAATACATAATAATACATTCATGTTCAACCAACACATTAATCAAACATTATTCCACCATTACCAACAATAATCATAATCAGTTTCAATCTCAATCCTCGATACCATACTATCAACATCAACATTTTAATTCATCAACAATACAAATCATCAATTCATCATACATCATCATACAATAATTCCAACAACCAATTTAGTTCAATCATATCCTATGAGTCACTAGCCTAAGTGTCCAGAAATATTATATATTACATAGAGGAAACCGAAACCATACCTTAGCCGATTCTCAATATGCACTAAAACCTAAATTGAGTGAAATTTAATATTCCAACCACAACCAAGTCACCAACCAACTCCAACAAGCATCAACAACTACTCTAAAGCTCCAACTAAGTGCCAACAATCATAATCTCAATCTATATACACATAATTTACAACAATTCAACCTAGGGTTCATCAAATCCATAAAACCACAAGAGAATTGAATTGCTCACCTTACCCAATGATGATTGGGGCAAAACCCAATAGTAATCAAGTGCTAGAGTATACCTAAACACCCAAAATCACAAAATTTCACTCAATACAAAAACCTAAAAATTTGAAATTTTAGAAGGAAGAACTAAGAGGGATTTCGTGATTTTCTTACCAATTTTTTTGGGGGGGGGGGTTTGTAGATCTCTTCGCGAGGATCGCGTGGCCGCAAACGGTGCGGCGATCGGAGCTCCGTAGCTCAAGTTATAAGCTTGAGAAGATGATGATGAATAGTAACTTTTCTCTCTTCCTTTCCCTTTCACTTCAGAAAATGTATTTTCTCAATCAGAAAAATTTACTAAGTCCAAAAATCATATTTAAATCCTCAAATTCTCATTCTAAATATTCGGATCCTACTTTGGGCAATATTAATTATTTACTTAAGTGATTAATTAGTCTCGGTTCTTACAATCGAGCCAAAACAGACGAAACTGAAATACACCATCAGTGCTAGCATCCTATACCCAACTCTACCAACCTCTTTTATCTCCCCACCATCGACGTGCGTCAACATCATACTCTTTAACTCGGACAACGAATTTGCTCTTCGAGTTCGCAGCAGCGCAAGACTCTCACACTCAAATATAACCCCGCTGTCGCTATTTCTCATCTGACAGTTGGGATACACCATCACAACAAAGAAACCACTATCACTAAACATTTTTGCTAAGTTTTTGGAAGAAAAACGAAAGATAATAAGGATTAAGAGTCTTGTGAAGAATACCAACAGTTTGCTAATCCTTTTATAGCTAGTTGATTTTTGTTGTACCGTATTTCGTTTACTGTGTAAACGTTTTAAGTTACAACATATCTTGTTTACAATATAAACGAGAGAGTAAACGAGATAAATATGGCCGTATTTCATTTATACTGTAAACGAGATACGTCTAACCCGCTATTTTCCACGTAATACATGTTCAAATGTGATATGTTGACACGTATTTGTATCCTATCTCGTTTACAGTGTAAACGAGATAAATAACGTTATAAAAATTGGTAAATACTCACTAAATTACATGTATCCATAATTAAAATATTTATTTATTTATTTTAAAAAAAAGTCCCTGTCTATCGTGTATAAAAATCATTATACATACGTATTAATAATGTATTATTTATGAGTGCATGACACCATACGTCGTTGTCGTATAAGGATGTTCTGGCTTTTGTCAAACAACTCAATAATGTGAGTATGTGATTGTGATGCCATTGATCCCCACTTGGGTCAAGCATGTGGATGACGTTCATAAATCATAAGAGTATAAGATCACTCAAGTATCAACGCAAACAATTTTCTTTTTATGATCGAACTCACACTGCTTTTACTATAGCTTCTTGTTTGTAATCTCTACACTATACTCAATTACTCATCATGACCTAATTCACTAGTATTTAGTGTTTCTATCGATGATGGTTTATTTTCGATTTTTATTTTGTAGTGTTTTTTGTTATTTAAATTTTGCGAAGAAGAAAAATAGTAAAAATTAAAAAAAAAATCTACAAAATCTTAAAATAGAAACACTAAAAAGGACATCTTTTTCTTTTCGATTTTCACTTAGATTAATAAAAAATCATCATAAATACTGGAAAGCCGATGGAATAAAAATATCACTAGATATTTTATTTTAAATGTATGTTTAATTAGAGGTTAAAAGTATGATAAAAAGATATATACACAAGTCCTATTTATAATATTATTTCATAAAACCAAGGACAAAAACAGAAATAAGTTAAGGGAGAAAATGATTTACGTGAATAAGCCAAAACGAAAATTGCTTCGTGAACTCATTAATATATATTTATATGTAGTTTGAACCAGCTAAATTTGAACTCCATTTCTACATAATTTGAACTAGTTGGGTTTGAATTATACACAAACACACACACATACTAATTCGAACCAGCTTGGTTCGAATTATACACAAACATACACTAATTCGAACCAACTTGATTCGAATTACACACACAGTAATTCATGGTATAATTCGAATTATACTGTTAAAAAATTAATAATTTATTAAAAAAATTATTTTTAGTTGATTACGATCTTCTGATACCTCTCTCGAGTCTCGTTTAGCTCCTGAGCCTGTTTGTGAAGGCTCCGAGTAAGCTCCTACACCTGGAGCCTCAAATCAATACCTTCCGTAGGATCGACGGCATGACTGGTGATAGAGGCGAACGACGACCTCAATGTGGAGGTGCAGAGGCTATTGGCGAAGAACAACCCCAGCTCGTAGACGCGGTTCTTATACGGAGCAGATGCGGTCTCGCGCCAAACCACATCAGGATCGATGACTGAAGCAATAGAGGCAATATCGTCCTCCTCACTTTGCTGAGTTGTGGCCTCCAGTCTCTGCATGTAGGACTCCTGTGTAACACATGTTATTATGATTAGGAAGATAGTTGTACAGTTAATTAAAAATTTTATATCACAAGATGTTTACTCACATAATGATCTGCAGACTACTGATCAGCAAATCTCTCTTTGTTCTCTTTCAAAGTGTGGGTATACTTGAAGGTCTCTGCCAATGTCGCATCGCAATCCAACGACTTCAACTACACATATTGCATTAAAACAATATGTTAGGATGCCTACTAATGATATGTTAAAGAACATAATTAAGTTAATAATAAAATTAGAGAAGCTACATACTAGCCTAGCCTTAATCTTCATGAAGGTCGCTGAGCTGTTGGTATATTTGGATAACCTGGCTGATGTCCTATTAGCTCTGTTTGTGAGACGTCGATGCCTGAATCCTCATTGGTCTCCCAATAAACGTACAGAGCCTTCTTAATTTTTAGACGGAGCTAGGAAGTGAGGTAGTCGAACTTCCCATGTACATCCTCTAGCATCTGTTGCAGCCGCCTACCCATTCAATAGTCGTATATCTTCTTGATTTCGGCATCCTACTCCTTGTCCTATATAAAGTTTAACTGCACAAAGAAACTTTAAAATTAGTTAATCAAAATATATCTTATTAAACAAAAGAATAGATATAAACTAGCTAATAAGGTTTGACTATATTAAGTTTTTATCGTCAACTTCTCAACCAATCGTTCTCTGGTCTCAGCAGGGATCTTCTTGTAGCTCAGCCATGGATGGTCGACATTAGCTTGATGACATTGGTCATCTCTTGAGTGCATGCATTGTTGTTTGGCATAAACCTATCAACATTTCACAAACAAACCAATATGGCAATATAAATTAAAACTTCAGAAGCAAATAATCATAATATATAGAGATTTTTTTAGAAATTTTCGAAAGAATTTCATCTATAACTGGAATGCACCACAAACTCTACCAATCAAAATTAACTTAAACAACACCAATTGTCAACAATCAATGAATAACAATCAATAATCTAAAGACAACATCGATAAATCCACTAAATCCACTAAACTAGAATCAACAATTAAGAATCAATCATTAGGATATATCAAACACTTTCAGCAGTTTAAACCTACAACCATAAATCCACTAAAACTAGAGTCAATAATCAAGAATCAATAATTAAGATATATTAAACACTTTCAACAGTTCAAACCTACAATCCTAAACCTACTAAAACTAGAATCAATAATCAAGAATCAATAATCACGAATTATCAAACACTTTCAGCATATAAAAGACTTAAAGTAGTACCTACAACGTTCCGTCATCAGGTCAAATCGTCATCCTTACGATGGGAGATATGGAGGGGCATCAGCTGGATAGCTTCCATGAGAGAATTTCGGCACCACGGTGTCCATCGCTGGAGGCAGCATCGCCGAGACAATGGGCTGCTAAGCGAATGGAGGCAGCATCGTTGTCATAGACGCAGTGATGTAGTTGGGGTTGGGTACCATGATAACCAGCTGTTCTGATGCATCCACAATTTGTAACATCATCGGGTAGTCAGAGTAGAGGGAGAGAATTCAGAATTCCTAGGAGTACTGGTAGAAACCCTCCCTCTACAACAATCACGACCACGACCACAACCACTAGGCTGATTTGCAACACTTCTACATGTCGTCATGTTTGCAAAAAGCATACCAATTAAAAATGTGCTAAACATATTCACAACATCATTCAAAATGCTTAATCAAAATAAACTACATTAAACTTAGTTAAAGAAATACATTATCCGTTGAAATCAAATAAAACAAAAGAGGTAAGTGCACATTCCAACTTCACAAACATTTAACAATATACCTATTTGAATAGAATAACTTGAACTATGTGAAATATATGCATGCAAGTTTGAGCATCACCAATTTACTAAATTCATTTCCAATTCAAAACCAACAGCACAATAACAACAATATTACATCATTACAGCATTAGAACTCATAAAAGTCTAATAACATAATCTAATCCTATCTTAACCACGTAAATTCATTAAACAAAAAAATTATTTCTAACTAAATCATAATACTAATTAACAACTAAAACCTGCATTAATTCTAGATTTAATCAAAACAAAAACAAAAATTTATTTACTGAAGAATGCAGACACAGAGGTGGACGGGAGAATGTTGGTGGTGGCCGACACTGTTGGTGGCGGATGGCAGAAATGGATGGAGGCAGGGGGTTGCCAGAGAGGATACGGTGGCAGGATTGACACGCGGCGAGGCTGACGGAGCGGCGGGAAGGGGAGAGGGTTAGAGAGAGAGTAGAAGAAGAAAGGGGAGAGAGACGGATCTAAGAGGAGGTGACGGGCTGACGGAGTGACAGGGAGGGAGAGGGTTAGAGAGAGAGTGGGAGAAGAAAGGATAGAGAGAGAGAGAAAGAAAGAGAAAGACAGAGATTCAAAATAAAAGGGGAAAGCGTTCACGTTTCGAATTTAGGGTAAAATTACCGTCGGATTTATTCGATAGTAAATTATTGCATATCACCAAAACGTAGCGTTTCACTAAATGAGTTTAAATCCGATGGTAAATTTGATCATAACTTACATGCCTAATTTTTTGTTTTCCTCTAATTATTACTAGCGAATTTAACATCGAAGACGTAAATCTACCGATAATAACTTAATCTGACGATTTTGACGCCTTTACTGTCAGTAAATTTGCCGCTATTTTGTAATGTTAAATCTGACGGTATTCAGTATTTTTTTTGTAATGGATCCGATAATTTTAGTCTGGATCAGATCGAGATTTTATAGAGGAAGAAAAAATGATGGAAAAAAACTGGCGAGACCTACCAATTTTTTTCTCTCCAATGATGGAAAGAAAAGAGAGAGAAAACTTATTTTCTCTTTATACTTTCAATATTACCACTTCACTTTTTCAATATATTTTATAATACAAAGAAAATATTACCTTTTTATAACATTTATTTTCTTCTTATTTTCTTTCCATCTAAACACATCTAAAAAAAATAAAAATTCATTTAATTTTTTTCCTTTATTCTATTTTTTTCTCTTTATTTCTTTCTTTCCAACCAAACATAATTTTAAGAATTTAAAATGCATAGCAAAAGAGATTAAATTGAGTTCAATCAACCAATTTAATAATACATAAACAATTGTTAGACAAATTTTTAATTAAAGACAAATAAAAATTTACAAAAATTAAATTGAGAGATTTATTTAGATATTTTAAAAAATTAGAGAGTATTTTGATTAGTCAGTGAAAACTTAGATACCATTTTAGATATTACCTTGATTTTGAATTATATTATTTTGTAATTAATGCTTTTCTAAACTGAAATATACTTTCATTAAGCAAGAAACCCATAAGATACATTTAATTCCTACCAAACTTTCTCTTTTCTGTTTTGTATAGCTAACTTAGCATCCGCTATCTTATTACGCAGTGCCTAATTAAACGCAAAACTACATTTAAAAGACATAAAACACGCAGAAAACATTAATTACATACGGTCATATATAATTTAGTTTCAATAATTTTTATTTTTAGCTTTTAATAAAGTAATAAAAAAATTATTTGTATCTATAAATTTTATAAATATTGACAAAAATATTCGTTAAAGAAAAAAAATTAACATTGTATCTATTAAAAATAGGTTCCATACGATAAAATTATCTAAACCTTAAATTTTTGTTAATTTTTTGAGAAAATTTCACTCCCCTTCCCTGTGAGATGCTAAAATGACACTCTCCTCCCTTCTATTTTATAAATGTACATTCCTCTCATTTCTAACTTTTAAAAAACCTCCTCTTTAATCCATTTTAAATTTTTTGTTTAGAAAAAAATAATATAATTATTAAATTTTTTAAAAAATACAATTTAATCAATAAAAGAATAATTTATTAAAGGATATTTTGGTAAGTAAAATTTAATGATAAAAAATAAAATTTTTACTAATGGGTATTTTTTTAAAAAATAATTTTTTTCTTAAAAAATGAATAAAGTTAACATTAGTTAACACAAAAAGTTTAAAATGGATTAAAAAGGAAGTTTTTTAAAAGTTAGAAGGGAGGGAAATGTACATTTATAAAATAAAAGAGATGAAAGTGTCATTTTAGCATTTCGCAGGAGAGGGAAGTGAAAATTTCTCTAATTTTTTAATAAAATTCTCAAATTATTTTCACCCTTTATTTTCAACCTCAACTTCACCATCATCTCTTATTTTCCAAAATCTCAAACTTTTATATCCCTCCATTATCACCATTTTAACCACCTTCTCTTTTCTCTGCTACTCCACCATCGCCACCATGACGACATCTATAACTTCATATGCTCCATTCTCACGAACCATCTCCAAGTAGTTTGATCGCCAACACAACCTCTTCAACTGAATCCATATGCTTCTCTCTCTTCTTCTTTTCCAAAACCCTCGTCTCGAAGTTACATCTAACTTTTTTTATTCAAATTCGTTGTGGCTATCAAAGCCGTACAAGGGAGGGACTTTTCTTCTTGGAGTCCATGAGCTTAAGTGGATCCAGGAGGAGTTGAATCGCGCCACAAGAAAAGACCTTATACGCTGGATCTCAGTTTGGTATCGCTTTCGAAGCTTTTTCATCTTGTGGCGGCAATGGGCGGGGTCTTGTCGGAGAGGCATTGGGGCATCTTTGTGTGATGGCGCTGCTAGAGCTTGAATCCGGTGGCTCTAAACTCTAAACTCGCCATTGTGCCGAGATAAAGGTAATCTGTGCGCGGACTTGAGGCGGCGTTGGGAATGCCGCGAGGCTTGCGGTGGGTGCCGTCGCAGGTGGGCAATGTTGTGTAGAAACAGGCGAATTGCTTGGAGGCGTTGTTGTTGTCTTCGACATCGTCGGCGTCCAAAGATGGTGGCGGTAGTGGAGTAGCAAAGAATAAAGAAGGTGGCTAAGGTGGTGGTAATGGAAGGAGGTGAAAGTTTGAAATTTGGGGAAGAAGAGATGGTGGTGGAGTTAAGGTTAAAGACAAATGATGGGGGTAATTTAGAAATTTTATTAAAAAGTCAACAAAAATTTAGGGCTTGTGTACTTTTTTCGTACGAAACCCATTTTTGATGGGTACAACATTAATTTCTCTCGTTGACGGTATTTTTGTCAGCATTTTTACTTTTTTTTAGAGGAATTTTTTATTTAAATTAAATAAATATAATATTTATCAATTTAAATAAACGTGCAAGTATTTACCAAAATACGTTTCTAGTTACATCTCGGATATAGTAGAAAAACAAAAAAATGAACATATCTCGGATGCACTGACCCCGTTCTGTGATACGGGGTGTGCCAGTCATATCTCGGATGCAACTGTGATATGAACAAAATCGTATATCAGATACACTGCATCCAAGATATGCGTGTAATCTGCTTTAACCCAGTGCATCCAAGATACGCGCATGTATGCTGATTTAGGGTAGTGCATCCGAGATACGCGCAAGTGTGCAGGACAGTTTTTATATATAACGTTACAATATTTTCCTAAAAGAACATATATTCACATGGATAAACAAGTTGAGTCATACATTCAGATGCACTTAAAAAAGTCATACATGAGATGGAGGTCTATAAACATAAGTAATAAGCAACATACATAGCAATAATGGTAACTAACACCGTCCAGTGGTAGGATCCAAGTGGTGTCCAATCCCATATCTACGAGGACGAGACACCCTGGAAGGACGGTATGGACGAGTACAAACAACTGGCTAGCTGGAAGTGGGTGGTGGACGCTGGTGTGATGGCGGAGGAGGAGCTGCTACAATCATGGGAGGAGGCATAAGAGGTGGTGGCCAGACAGAATCGGATAGTGGCGGCGGTGGTGGCAGGGATGGAGTCTGATAGTAGGGTAACAGAGCAGAACCAGATTGGTGCAGTGGTGGAGGAGGAGTCTGATAGCACCCTGGAAGAGTTGTCCCATGCTAGGTGGATACACCACTCGATGTCCCAGGTATGTCGGTATCATCTCTCCAATGGCCATAACGACTGGCCAAGTCATCCATCGCATCACTGGTCGCCCCAATGATCTAGAACATATCGTTGATGTTTATCTCAACATCGGGTCCAATGTCGAACTGGGGGTACTCCCAAGCTGTGTCATCAGTCGGGTGGTTATCAGGGATTGAGGTACCCGGCATAAGCCTCGTAGCCACGTCAGCCTCATGGTCAGCGAAAAATGCGTTGGACAGCTGCTCTGCATGTGTATCAGGAATGACATCCTCAGGTACCTCCTCTTTTCAAGCATACTGAGCCTCCTCGTCTGACAACTGCTGGTCTCCATCCTGAGGATCCCCACCATTCCTACGGGCGCGCTGACAACGTGCCTGCCGTGCTGGTCTCCAGACATAATCCGCAGTAACTGTATCTCATCTTTGTGATCAGAGGCTGTAAGGAGGATATCAGCCGGTGGGGCTGCTGCTCTGAGATCGGCCAGAATGTCATCATCGGAAAGATATCTCACTATGCAGACCTGCTTTCACCAGGTGAGGTACTCCTGTGTCGGGTGAAGGTCCAGATGACCGTCGATGGTAACCAAGTGTTGTGCCTGGTAACGATGCTGGTCTAGCCACCAGGTGTCATCTCTCCTAGTCGTCTTGAAGAGATACTCATCGACGTTCAGTGGGTCTGCTGGCCTGTGCTGCTGTCCCCCTAGCTGCCTCTTCACCCTATCAATGTGATGAAACTCGACAAAGTGAAAGCAGATGATAGGGACGACAGCGCTCCATGTATAAAGCTCCGCGTCAGTCATGAGCCAGTCCGGCGCAATCTGACGTAGCTCTACATCGTTGTACGGTGTACAGCGAAACTGTTTTAAAAACATTTAGGGACCTTCGTTGACTAAACAATATAGCAATGGTAGATTGAAAAAAAAATATATAGATCACACTCTATCATACCTTCTCAAATGTTAGTGCATCGATACGACGACACAAACTCAGTATCTTGCCATCATGACGATCTCTGCTCTGCTGCGCTAGCCCTGGCAACCTGCACAGATCAAAGATAGTTTTATAGATTTTCATTAGTTATATTCCAACGTATATTACGTGTATACTATATGGTAATCAACAAATTAATTACAACTTTCATATACCTGGAAGCAAGTGGAAACCTGACGACGTCGTAACCCGCTGGACTAAAGCACGGGAATCTATGGTAGATCCATGATACAAGAAGTGGCATTTACCCCGCAATGTCCGTCACATTACGGGATGCCGCCGTGCACAACGAGTGGTAGGTTTGGCAGAGAAGTGCAGACCCCATGACAACTGGCTGCATCGATCAAAATCTTCTAACAGTGGTAGCCATCTCAAAAGCACAAGTGTAGCCGACTTGTCCGTGAACAGAAAGCCCCTGACGTTAGGATTTTTGCCAGTAAAGAATTTTATAAAAACAGTCGCGTTGTAGATATAGTCTCTAAACCAACAGAAATCCCTTCGTACAAACGTTTTGGTTGTCACAAGTAACAAATCCCTTTAAAATTGTTAACCGAATTATTCAAACCTCGGGTCGTCTTCTCAAGGAACTGCAGGGAAGTATGTTCTTATTATTGGCTATAAAGGTTGTAAATCGAGGTTGAGAGTGAGGAATAAGTATGACAAATAATTTAAATGGCAATTAAAAATAAATAAATAACTGTAAAATAAACTTTTGGCAAGGTATGAGAATTTGGAAGTCCAGACTTAGTTATCCTTATCAAAAACAATGAAAGTTGAATCTTAATTCCACTTAGTTAACCTTTACTAAAGCAAAGGAAAGTCAAGGGACTAATTAGTTTGATCTTCAAATCCTATTTATTTCCTAAGAAAAGGTTGGATTATTGAAGTTCAGTTCAATTAGCAAAGATAACAGTTATCAATTTTGTTGAGATAAGATAACTCCTGAGTTACTGCTTTCTTAACCAAGACCAAAAGAGGAAAAAGTAAAATTGCTGGAATAAAAATGTCTTCAGATTAGAAGCAATGGTGACATAAATAAAAGAGAGCAGTAATAAACTAAAATACCTCAATTAACATTAATTCAAATAATCTGGAACATAGAAGAATTCATAAATTAAATGGCAAAAGTAAATAATCAACTAAAGTAATGGAATGAATAAAAAGTGAAAGGGAAGCTTAAAATAAAGGAACATTAAACCTGGGATTGAGAGTCACTCCTAAAACTAAGAGAAGTCCTAAATCCTAAGAGAGAGAGAGGAGAGAACCTCTCTCAAAACTAGATCTAAATCATGGAAAGTAACTAAATTGGCGAGCTCCCTTTGAATGGATGCATTCCCACACTTTATAACCTCTGGTCTATGCCTTCTAAACTTGGATTTGGGCCAAAAAGGGCTTCAGAAAACGCTGGGAGCATTTTCTGCAATTTCTGGTGCGTGGCCTCTGCCACGCGTCCGCGTGGGTCACG
>NC_029788.2:113439605-113449388 GCF_000816755.2 Arachis ipaensis | reverse complement strand
ACTCAAATTAAGCACAAAATATATCATAAAATATGGGTTTATCAACCTCCCCACACTTAAACAATAGCATGTCCTCATGCTAAATCCAAGGTAAAAAGTAAGGTTAAAGTGGTGGAATGCCATGCAATGCAATCTAACCTAAATGCAATCTACCTAGATGAGTGATGTATCATGCAATTCTAATTTTTATTCACTTGAATATAAAGCTTGCATGTAGTTAAATTAATTCACATTCTCAAGGAGTCATGTATATATATAGCCAAGCCTTAGATAGTGATAAAGTGCCTTTACAATTGAGATGGGAGAGAAAAACATTTTAAAAATTTGCAAGACAATTAACAATTTAAACAGAGATAAATGTTAATGAGCTATTGAACCCTCACTTGATTTTGTGTTTACTCTCTAATCACTCAGTGTTTATTGGGTTAATCACTCTATTCTTCTTTGTATTCCTTCTTTCTATAACTTTGTTCTTCATCTAACCAATCAACAATTATAGAATATAGACATACCAAAAATCATGAGGTCTTAAGTAAGGTTATAATGGGGCCAAGGTAAAGGTAAGGGTATAAGTATAAGGCTAAGTGAGCTAATAAGTGAATCCTTAATTAGACTAAGATCTCACCTAACATACATACTTTCTAAATCAAAGCTGCTTTACCTATTTTCCATATTTTCTCACTTTTGATGTTACATGCTCATGCCTTAATGTTTATTTTTATCCCATGTGCATTGCTTTATTTCATAATTGGGGAATTCTTTTTGTATCCCCTTTATTCATAACACTTTTTTTTTGTGCACATGGTAATTCAATTATAATTGATTTTACATGAGCATGCTTCCCAAAACTTTTTATTTGAGTTATTTTATTCTTTTCAACTTTTCTACCTTTTGTTTTTATTATCCATGTTCCCAATAGGTTTTCTCACATTTAAACTATACATAATTTTCTATCTTAAGCTAACCAAGGATTCAACTTGGGATTTTATTTTGTTTTTCTGCTTAAGGCTAGTAATGTGGCTAATAGAATAAAAGGGAATTTAAAGGCTCAAGGGGGCTAACAAGGGTGATGTAAAATGTAGGCTATTTTGGGATTAAGTGAGCTAAAATCAAATAATGTCCTCAATCACTCTCTTGGTATGTATCTATATTCTATAATCGGACATATAGATTAAAACAAAGTAAAGAACACCAGAATATAAAAGAAGGGTGGAACACACAGGAATAAAATTTATGGTTTGAATGTAACCATACAATTAAGCTCAAAACTCACAGGCTATGTGTTCTCTAGCTCAAAATTCATTTATCACTTATGTATGTCATGCAGGTTTAGTTAAAAATTCCCATTATTCTCAATGTAAAACTTATATTGAATGGCTTTAAAGTTCTAGTGTTTCTCCTTGATGAAGTGTTGTTAACTAACATGTAATGCTATATATACAATGTGTGGGTTGTTTTGATTCTGTTAAAGTCTCTAGTTTACTTCCTTTTTCTTTTCAATCTATTCTGAGTTATCTTATGCTAAAAAGGGTAAACTATACTAATCAATCCACAATTTCTATAACTAATAAGTTAGAATTGCAACTAAACTAAGTGGCTAAAATATGAACTAAGAATGCAAAATGTAGAAATAGAGTAAAAATACATGAAAGTAGCAATGTATAAGTACTCAGAAAATAAAAATAAAAATAAAGAGAAAAAAATACAGAAAAATATCCAAAATAAAAGAAAAAGAGTCTGTAGTGGTTCACCAAAATAATACGCCAGAGATGGCGACCTCCCCACACTTAAAATGTAGCATCGTCCCCGATGCTCACTCAAGCAGGGTGTGAAGGAGTGTCATCACTGGAAGGGTGGGTAGCTGGGGTCTCTGTGGTGGTAATCTAAGGGTCTAACTGCTATGGAGGAGATGCTGACTGAAGGGGGATCTCAGGGTCTACAGCCTGAATCTGGGGCGGAGCCTCCTGATGGTGTGCTGCCTGCTAGGTGCCTGCCTGCTCTGCCTCCTGCTGTGGGTGGGTCTTTGCCTCGGGCGCATCCGCCTCCTCCTCAGATGCCTTGGATGGTGTGTCAGGCTCGGAGAGGATGTCGCCAGATCGTATCATCAGCTTCAGGTGCTCATAGCGTCACTTGTTGCGACGCTCCATCTGGTCAAGCCGTCGAAACAGGCGGTGTACTAGGTGATAGATGGGCTCTGGGGCAAGTGGAGGTGCAGTGGTGGTGGCAGGTGTAGCTGTGGAGGAAGAGGGGCCGGCAGATGGTGTGGCAGTGTCACCAGGAGCAGTGAGGACTAGAGGTCTGTAGCCCAAGGCCAGAAAGTTCCTGCTGTGCGAGATAATCTTCTTGCATTCTACAGCAGGTGGCCTCTCATCAGCATCCTCCCAAGGCACGTCAGCTCGACGGCCTAGTTGTGTGATCAAATATGGAAAGGGAAGAGTGCCTCGGACATGGACCCTGGCCATGTAGGACCGGATAAAGCGTGGCAGGTACAGGTCCTTACCCTCCATCACACACCATAGGAGGGTGATCATAGCGGCATGTATATCGGTCTCGTGAGTACTCGGCATAATGAAGTTGCTAAGTATCTGATGCCACAGCCGAGCCTCATCATTCAAGTATGCTCGCTTGATTCCCTTGGGCATGGTGGTGTTCTGACCCATAATCCAAGGAACGGTCGGGTCAAGGGCTATCCGGGCCTTGACTGCATCCCAATCAAACTTTAGAAAGCGCATGTCTTTCTCAGCTTTCTGATAACCATCTGGCTGATCAGATTTAGGCAGAAGCTTCAGAACCTCTTCTATTGCCTCTTCAATAACCAGAATCTGCTTTCCTCTGAGGTTCACTACATCTAGGGAGGTCTTGAAGTAATTGCAGTAAAATTCTCTAACCCAAGATGCATTGACCTCAGTCAGGGGTCTCTCCAGGAAGAACTTTGTTTGATCTGGTCAGAGGTGTGTTGCTGGAGTTCGCCTGGGATCTTCAGAGTCCTCTCCAGGTATAGGTTCCTGGAGTTTGCAAACACCAGATACTTCAACTCACAGTATCGGTTTGCAAACTTCACTGGGTCATTAGCAGGGAGCAGCTGGTCGGCCTTTTCCTGCGGGGTGAAGTTTTTCTCCCGCCAGGAGGCATCATGCATGAGATCTATGATAGACATAGATGATTATCCTCTTTTACGTTTGCCAGTGGTAGCCTTTCCTTTTCCCTTTCTATGGGTATCTTACATCCTGAAAAACAAAAAACCAGGATATATAAAAAAAAATAGGAAAACAAATAGGCAAATAGTCAAAAGAAACACAAAGTGGCAAAGGAGGATTAGAATGAGGTAAATGAGTTAAGTAAATGTGCATTAAGGAGTGTATAGGAGTTAAAAGTCCGAAAAGAAGAAGGCACAATCCAAAATGTAATTGAATTCATGTTAAATAGAAAAATTATCATTATACCATGGTTAGAAGGTTAAAAGAAAGTGAAAAACCAGAAAAAAGATTTTAAAGGGTTAGTTTGGTTAGAATTAAAAAAAAGAGTTCAGGAAATTAGGATTAGTGAGTTAATGAAAACTGGGTTAAGGTAAGTGGCATAAGGATAAGTTTCTAAGTAACAAGCATTCATAATTAGAAGCGATAGGTAACTCATAACCAAACCAGGAAAACCGGTTGATGATGATTCAAATAGATATAGAAATAGCAAAAATTGGAATTAAAAATAAAAAATGCAATATATGAACCAGGAAGTCAAAGAGAATAAGAATATGTGTCCGGCATTCATGAATGGGTTTGGGTAAAGCAGAGAAAAGCAGATTTCAAAATGCCAAAACCAAAACATGAATGAAAACATTTTATAGAAATTTGGGCAGCATTCCGGCTAAAATTGGATTGTCCCGGAAAATAAACAGCAGTCAAATAGTTTATATGAATTAAAATTAAAGCTTGCAATTACATATAAGGAATATAAACATGAAAATTCAGTGTAAAGAGCAGCATGAAACAAGAAATCACAGCATATGAACATTACAAACATCACAGCAACAGCAGAATTGCAAATTGGATAAAACAAAAACATGAACAGTGCAAGTAAACAGGCCGAAATCCACTAACCACATCCTAGGCTATCTAACAACCTAAAATCCACTACAACATGCATATCTAACTAGCCTAAACATGAACATAAACAGAAAATAATGAAATAACGACTACGGATAGAAGGGGGGCATTGGATTGGAGGGGAGGAGAGGGAGGAGAGGGTTTCAGGGGGGGCGCGACTGGTAGGGTTCGCGTGGCTGGAGCTAAATGGGAGGGTGACACGATCGCGTGAACGACGCAATCGCATGGAATGGCTAAAAGAGTGAATGACGCGATCGCATGGGGCATGCGATCGCGTCGCTGGGATTTGTGTTAAATGCACGAATCCAGCGTCATTTTAGCGCAACTCTCTGTCTCCTTTGGGGTGTTCGTGCAATCCATGCGACGCGGTCGCGTCGCTCACGCGGTCGCATGGGGTTGGCATTGTGCAAGTGACGCGATCGCGTGGGTGACGCGATCGCGTGGGTGACGCGATCGCGTGGGTGACGCGATCGCGTGGGTCATTTGTGCGAAACGCAGAATGGCCGCACAATTCCAGCCTAACTCTCTGGACGTTGGATCTTTACGCCGATTTCCATATCACGCGGCCGCATGGATGACGCGGTCGTGTGGGTGGTGTTTTTCGCAGTATGACGCGATCGCATGAGTGATGCGGTCGCGTCGCGCACCCCTTTTTTTTATGCAGTATGCAGAATGCAATGATTAATATGAATGCGATGCAAAGTTCCAGGTTCAATATTATAAAATAAAATAAAACTTGAAAACAAGCAAAACGAAATAAAAATTGAAAAATGAACGATCATACCATGGTGAGTTGTCTCCCACCTAGCACTTTTAGTTAAAGTCCTTAAGTTGGACATTGAAGGGGCTTCCTGTTATGGCGGCTTATGTTTAAATTCATCCAAAAATCTCCACCAATACTTGGAATGCCAATAGCCTCCGGGGTCCCAAACTAGGCATGTAAAGCTCCTGAGCAGCTTCAAACAAATTTTTAGGCTCCCGGGATGACGAATGTCGGAATAGATTCCAGGATCCCAAACTTTGCTTTTAAATCCGCCTCCATCTTGATCTATACTTTTCTATCCGGGCGGTTTAGAAAGTAGATTCTCACCATGGTGACCAAACGTTTTCCGAGATCCATTCAATTGAACATGATACCAATCCGTGCACTTCAAGTTGAAGCGTGGAACCTTATTGAACATTGTGCACCAGCTCTGAGCACGAGCCATTTTCCTCTTACTCTTAAAGCCGTAGAGAGCTCTAAGCTGGCCATCTGTTTCAAGCAAACCGTATTCAAGTGAAAAAGTAAAGTTAAAGGTTAAGGATTGTACCCACTTGAAGCTTGTATTGGGTGGTAATGGCCTTGGGGAAGGTGTTTCCGGTGGTTCTGTAAGTTCTACTCCCTTGTGCTCTTCTGTGAATTCCTCCACTTCTTTGCAAGGTTCTTCAAATGCATCTGTGTCCTGGTCAAAGTCTTCAGTGTCTTCCTTATCACTCGAGTCATAGATTGGAGGTTGAGAGAAATCTACCTCTGCATCATCTTCGCATTCATTTGGGGAAGATTCTTCGATCTCAGAGAATTCACTTGCGGATGCAAGTTCATTACTAAGAGAGCTTGACTTGTGACTATCATCATCAAGGGAATTTGTGTCCTGGGTTATTCCGTCTAGTTCTTCATAAACGACTTGCCTTGGGGATTGTGTACTGTCCTCCTTAGCATCAACTGTAACGTCCTTGACGGAGTTCTCCTCAGCTCTGAATTCCCATGGAGGTTCAGCATCTCCTAGATCTTCAACCAACTATTCTTCTTGCGTAATGACAGCTTCTTCTACTTGTTCTAGTACGAATTCATTCTCTGTCTTGTCCACTCGAGTTTCTAGTAATTCCTTCATGCTACGCTCTTCGTCAGATTGTCCACATGGGGCTGTGGTTGGTCCTTGAATGTTCGAACGTCTAGAAGCTAATTGAATTACTGCTTGCTCCAGTTGTCGAATGGTTGCTTGAAGTTTATTTACTGTTTCCTTGAGGCGAACCTCTGATTCTCGGGGTGATGGATTTGGACATGAAACATAGGAAAGTGGTGGTGCTTGGGAGTGATTGGATTGGTACTGGGGCAAATAGGGATCATGTGGTGGCGAATGGTGAAGAGAAGCTTGTGAGTGTGGTGGTTCGAGGTTATGTTGAGAGGATGGTCTATAGGCACGGGGTGGGGCTTGTTGGTAGTTACAAGGTTGTCCACCATATCTATCAGCTGGGTATGCATTGTAGAATGGTCATTGTCCATGATATCTTGGAGGGTGTTGTTTCCTAAAGGGTTGATTAGATCCTCTTGGCTCCATCCATCCTTGATTGGTCTGACCTTGATGCATATTCCTGCTATAACTTCTATTTCCTTCAACAAAGTTAGAACCAAACTCAAAGCGAGAAGTGTGAGAGTTCATAGTAGCAGATAAAATTAAAAAGGAAAAACAGAAATAAATAAACAAGTAAAAGAAAAATATTTACAATAACCAATAATAAGGCAAACGTTAGCAGTTCCCCGGCAACGGCGCCATTTTGACGTAAGGATTTTTGCCAGTAAAGAATTTTATAAAAACAGTCGCGTTGTAGACATAGTCTCTAAACCAACTGAAATCCCTTCGTACAAACGTTTTGGTTGTCACAAGTAACAAACCCCTTTAAAATTGTTAACCGAAGTATTCAAATCTCGGGTCGTCTTCTCAAGGAACTGCAGGGAAGTATGTTCTTATTATTGGCTATAAAGGTTGTAAATTGGGGTTGAGAGTGAGGAATAAGTATGACAAATAATTTAAATGGCAATTAAAAATAAATAAATAACTGTAAAATAAACTTTTGGCAAGGTATGAGAATTTGGAAGTCCAGACTTAGTTATCCTTATCAAAAACAATGAAAGTTGAATCTTAATTCCACTTAGTTAACCTTTACTAAAGCAAAGGAAAGTCAAGGGACTAATTAGTTTGATTTTCGAATCCTATTTATTTCCTAAGAAAAGGTTGGATTATTGAAGTTCAGTTCAATTAGCAAAGATAACAGTTATCAATTTTGTTGAGATAAGATAACTCCTGAGTTACTGCTTTCTTAACCAAGACCAAAAGAGGAAAAAGTAAAATTGCTGGAATAAAAATGTCTTCAGATTAGAAGCAATGGTGACATAAATAAAAGAGAGCAGTAATAAACTGAAATACCTCAATTAACATTAATTCAAATAATCTGGAACATAGAAGAATTCATAAAAGTGAAAGGGAAGCTTAAAATAAAGGAACATTAAACCTGGGATTGAGAGTCACTCCTAAAACTAAGAGAAGTCCTAAATCCTAAGAGAGAGAGGAGAGAACCTCTCTCAAAACTAGATCTAAATCATGGAAAGTAACTAAATTGGCGAGCTCCCTTTGAATGGATGCATTTCCACACTTTATAACCTCTGGTCTATGCCTTCTAAACTTGGATTTGGGCCAAAAAGGGCTTCAGAAATCGCTGGGAGCGTTTTCTGCAATTTCTGGTGCGTGGCCTCTGCCACGCGTCCGCGTGGGTCACGCGGTCGCGTCATTCGGAGCTTTTCTTGTCACGCGGTCGCGTCAGTCATGCGACCGCGTTATATGTGTTTTGCTTAAGGTGCGCGGTCGCGTCAGTCATGCGGCCGCGTCGCTGTTGATTCGCGCTTGGCATACGTCCGCGTCGCCCATGCGATCGCGTGGATGCCAGTTTCTTTAGAAACTCCTTTGTGCTTTCCTTCCATTTTTGTATGTTTCTTTTTCCATCCTTTAAGTCATTCCTGCCTTAGAAGATCTGAAACTACTCAACACACTAATCACGGCATCGAATGGAAATAAAGGTAATTAAAATAATTAATTTTAAAGCATAGGAAACATGTTTTTCACATACATCACATAATAAGGGAGGAAAAGTAAAACCATGCAATTAATATGAATAAGTGGGTGAAGGATTGAATAAATCACTCAAATTAAGCACAAAATATATCATAAAATATGGGTTTATCAGCCCCCAATCAGCATCATCAGGTAGTATCGGACACACTGCTAGAGAGTCTCTGGGGCTGCCCCTTCAGAAATATGTGCCACTCGGTCCCTAAGCAACGCCATCCTGACCGCAAATACCTGCTTCCCTCCCTCCTGCGGTGGTGTGGCTGGCGCCCAATAAATCCTCAACCCACTCCCATGTCGGGTGCTGGTGCCACCGCTGGAAGTCGTTGGTACAATCCCTAACGGGCTCTCCGGCAGTGCATAGTCTAGTGTGGTAGGCAACATCCTCAAGCGTAATGCTGGCTTCACCCCACAGAAGGTGGAACGTATGGGTCTCCGGCCTCCACCGCTAGACAAATGCAAAGATCAAGCAACCGTGAAATATAAAATCCCTCAACTCTACTGCATGTCCAAATCCAGCCTCCTTTATATAGGGAAGCAGGATGGGTGGCGGCGGAAGACCTAGTGTCACACGGTGTGGCAAAAATAACACACACACACACACACACACAGATATATATATATATAGTCACTAAAGACTAACACCCTAAACGTATTAGAAGATAATTATATAAATCTACAAATATTAAACCTATTAAACACTAACCTCAAAGTCTAACGCTCCAACTACGTGCCAAGTGTCATTCAGTCTATTAATGTCTCCCACGTGGACATATCCTTAGGGAGTCATAGCTCGTGAAGAAACTCACTTTCACACGTGTGGAAGCTAAAAAATTTGAAAAAACTCCCTCTAATCCATGCACTTCTTGGATGTTGTGGTTTATATACGCCCTGGCGCGTATCTCGGATGCACTGCCCCAAATCAGTATACATGCGCGTATCTCGGATGTACTGAGTTAAAGCAGATTACACGCATATCTCGGATACAGTGTATCCAATATACGATCTTGTTCATATCACGGGTGCATTGGAGATATGACTGGTACGCCCCGTATCACAGAACGAGGTCAGTGCATCCGAGATATGTTCATTTTTTTATTTTTTTCACTATATCCGAGATATGACTAAAAACGTATTTTGATAAATACTTGCACGTTTATTTAAATCAGTAAATATTATATTTATTTAATTTAAATAAAAAAATTTTTTTTTAGAGTTGACATCATGAGAATTTACTATGTAGGGCTAAGATTTAGTTGAGGCTTAAGAGTTAAGGCTGTTGTTGGTCGTTCAAATGATTGCTAATATTTTATTTTATTTTACTTTTTCTAATTCTTGTTTGGTTCCATCTTTTACTGTTCTTTTAGTGTCATGTGCCGCCACATTGGTACTTGGTAGTCCAGATATATTTGCGGAACCGAGCACACAAAAAAAATTTAAAATTGTGATATTTTATGGTAGATAGGACTTTCTTATATTTAAGACCATAAGGTTATTTTACAGGATTAAAAAAGTGATGATATTTTTAATTTTATAGAAGAAATATTAGATTAATTTAATTAAATTATTTATTAAAATAATTTAATTATATAGCATCACACACATACATACACATATATACATATAATTCAAATGGCATAGACTCTCCATACTCAATTAAAAAGTTGCGGGTTTGAGTTACATATCTTTCCAAATATGTATACATATAATAAGTTCACATTCACATGAAAGTTTTTCTGTAATAAACCAATTAATTCCGCAATTTATTTGATATATACATCAATTGTATAATAAATAAATAA
>NC_029788.2:113437985-113439599 GCF_000816755.2 Arachis ipaensis | reverse complement strand
AGAGGGACGGAGGAGAAGAAGGAAGGGGAATGGGGGAGGGAATCGATGCCATCCTTCTTTTCCTTTTCCTACCACAGCACCGCCGCATGTCTCCTTACCCTCCTCTCTCTTCTCCTGTTTGCGCTAGCTTCGTCGCAGCGAACTCTTTATCCCCTCTCCTCGAACTTAAAATCCCCCGATCCCTAGCACCACTGTTGATACCCAAGCCACCGCGACGTCTCTCTCATTCGTCCTTCCTAACCTAGCCGTTCACCCTTTCTTGTCCTCAATTTTCTCATTGAACTGAGACCACCGAAGCTGGCTTTTTTTCTCCAACAAGCTGTTAGGGACGTCACCATCTTCATCAGCTTTTCTCTCGCTGAACCAGACACAGAGGATAACCCCTGTTCCACTTCCACCAGCAGCGGCCAACACTGTCACTGCAATTCCACCTATTCTACTTATGTTTCTTTTATTAATTACATTGTTAGATTTGTTGATTTTGTTAATCACATTGTTGTTGTTGACTCTGATTTCATTTTGATTGATTCTATCGTTCTTCTGCTTCTGATTCTGATTTTATTCTTCTGCTTCTGATATTTTGTAAGTTAAAATTCTATTTTTGATTTTTTAATATTTATTAGTTGAAATTTTGTTGCTACTGTTAAAATATTAATTGAAATTTTGGTGCTGCTGTAGAAATTTTAGTTGAAGAAAAAGAAAAAGAAGAATAGAAACTGAGTATTTTAATGAAGAAGGAGAGAGTAATTTGGTTCGAAAAACGATTTTAAAACCAAATTAAATCTTAGGGACGATTTTGTATGCAAAAAAAGTTGGAAACAAAAAATTTTTTGATTTATATCTTAGAAATCAAAATCGTACTTAATCCTAACATTTTTTATAAACAAATGTTCCGGGAAACATTTGATTATTTAAATGATTAATTAGTTTATTAGAAAAATGAATGAAATAACATATATAAATATAAACAAATACATAATATTTTATTGGTAATTGATTTTTTATGCATATAATATGTTTATATTTTTGGAAAAATTTTAAATGTATAGAAAATATCGGTATTTTAGTTGTTTTAACCGTTAATTTCAATTAATATATATTATATATATTATTTATAATCCAGATCAACAGAAACAACTGGAACCAGTATTTTCGATATACTTAAAACTTTTCTTATATTTTTTATCAATAAATTCAAATTTTAAAAATTAGAAAAGAAACCAAGTTCAAAATTAAATAGAAGAGCAGGTCCAAAAAAAAAAAATTAAATAGAAGAGTAGTTGAGTGGTTCAGTAGTTGACTTAGAGTTGGAAAATAGACTGTTTCTAGGAAAAAAAAAAACAAAAAAAAGGAGTAATTAATTGTCAATAGACGAGATTCCCCTGCCATTCAATTTCAGATTTCCGGTTGACACATTTGATATTTCTTTCCTGTAACTCCCCTTCTTCCATATTTCATTCAACTCCTCTTAAATATATCTAACAGATTAATTGATATGTCAAATTAAGAAATATTATAGATAACTAAATTTAACTCATCATAAATAATAAACAAAATAATAATCATATGAAACATATAACAACGACAGCTCCCTTTCTTGTATTTATATGCCAT
>NC_029788.2:113428027-113437917 GCF_000816755.2 Arachis ipaensis | reverse complement strand
TGTCTTCTTAATAAAAATAAGATAGCATTTGATGGAGAGGCAGAAACGAAAAAATTGAGACTGAAAAATAGGAACTAAGATAGATATTGAAATAAATCTCAGTATTCTATTTGGTACAAAGTGGCAGACAGAAATTAAAATAAGAATGAAGTTTTAATTTAATTTGTATAAAGATCTCAATCTCTAAAAATTTTAATCTCCATATGTTCCTACTTTTTGGAGGTACTGAAATACTGAAATTTTGGAAATTGAGACAACAATTTTAGTACCAGTCTCTATACTGAATCTCAATCTTCTAATCTCTATCTCAATACCTCAAAATAAATGCTACTTAAAAGACTTGCTTACCTTCTTCTCTAATAAAAATAAAACAGAGTTTTATTTATAAAATTAGAATTAAATTAGATTCGTGTATATAGTGACCAAAAAAAAATAGATTCGTGTATGTGTAATTATGATAAGTGAATGGGAATGTGATTCCTCTCTCTCTATCACACACACTTTCTTTTCTTCCTCCCCCTCTATTGGTTGTGATTGTGAGTGAGTGTTGTTTCTACGTCTCTGTAGAGAGGTAGAGAATAGAAGAGAAGAGAAGAAAGAAACAAGGGGAATCACATTGTTCTTGTGCACGTGCTCATGCAGGCGTAGCCTCCTTATAATAAATCTTCTTTCTTTTTTACTTCTTTCCTATTTTTGGTTTATTTTTTTGTTTCTTCATTTCTGTGTTCTTGTTCTGACTTAGAAAAAACCACACTCCCCTCCACCTGTTTGTAGAAAGTCTCAAATCAAACCAAAGCACCCTTTTTTGCTTCTCTTTGGGGGATTTTCAGATTGGATTGAATTAAATTGAGTTGTTCATCAAGGAAAGAAAAGAAGAATGGGAACTAGTGTTGGGAGGTTTCTAATGATGTTGCAGAATGAAGGGGCAGTTGGAAGTGGAGGAGGTGAATCAGTGTTAGACTCAATCAAGATTGCAGTGTTACCAATAGCAAAGGTGTTCACCATGTGCTTTTTGGGGTTCCTCATGGCTTCAAAGTATGTTAACATCTTACCTGCTTCTGGGAGGAAGCTCTTGAATGGGGTATATATGTCTTTTCTATTCTCTGTTTTTTAATTGCTCTATCTGTTGAATTGTTCTGTGTTTGCATCAATCATTATGAGTTTGGATACTGGTGTCAAAGACCAAAGCAGAAGAAAATGAAATTGAATTCTCCTTTCGTTTTCATTGTCTTTCTCTTTGTCTCACCCAATTTTCGGTTGTTGTAGCTTGTCTTTACACTATTGCTACCCTGCTTGATATTCTCTCAATTGGGACAAGCTGTTACCCTGGAGAAGATGCTAGCCTGGTAGGTGACAAATAAATAGTACTCAATTAACTCTCCCACCTTAAATTTTGTTATTTATTGTTATGGATAAATCACACTCACTACCGACACACATCATCAATTATTTGAGCTCTGATTTTTTTGCAGGTGGTTTATTCCAGTCAACGTTGTGCTGAGTAGCATATCAGGCTCAATAATTGGTTTTATTGTCGCCTCCATCATCCGCCCCCCATACCCTTTCTTCAAGTTTACAATTGTACATATTGGAATAGGTAATCAAATAGTCCTTTTTATGCTCTCTGTCTTTTTTTTTATCTGCACTTCTGATTATGATGACATGAGAGTCAGGACTGAATGTTGTAAAGAAAAGCAATAGAGGAATATAATTTGCAGGAGTGAGAGTTTTGTTCCGGTTGAGTGGATGCTTTAGATCATAAGGTTAGGAATTTGCATTAAAGAGAAAGTCGGGATGGATATATTTTGAAAGGGTAGTGTAATTTTACCTTACGTGGTTTTGTCATAAGTAAATTAGATTTATAGAAACCAAGTACGAAGAATAGTTTACATGGGGGGCAACATACTGGGTTGACCAATATGCTGGTAGGGTTGTAGAGAAAAAAAAAAGTTATGAAGAAAACACGTTGCAATTGTCACTACAAACTATAATCAAATATGGCCAAAGCCATGAAGCGTGGCTTGCTTTCAATGGGTTCTGGGCATACATGGTTTCTAACAAAAACAATGGCGTTGTTTGATTCATACAACCGACCTTACTTAGTGGAAAAAACACGAACTTTTCTTGTTATACTTTGATTGACATCTAAATCATAAGAGAAGGAATGAATGATTGATTCGTTATAATTGTTTACAATAAAATTTAAGAGCAGATATGTTGATTCTGTGTTTTATATGTTGGGTTTTTCTTGTGTTAAATTTAATTATATCGCTGCAAATTCCTATACAGGGAATATTGGGAACGTGCCGCTTGTCCTGATTGCTGCTTTATGTCGAGACACATCCAATCCTTTTGGTGACACTGAAAAATGCAGCACAGATGGAACTGCCTATATATCATTTGGCCAGTGGGTAGGTTCATAGATATCTTCTTGATAACTCCATCGTGTCTCAGTTATTGAATTCTAGTGCCTTGACTTATAACTTATTCACATAATCAGCTACAATATTAACTCTTAAGTTCAGGGTGGTTGATATAATGTAGAATAGTTTAAGTATATACTCAGGACTCAGAGTATATTGTTTAAGATCAAGAGTATATTGTTCTAGAAAACATACACAGGACTCGGGAGTTATTAATATTAATCTGTCGCAGGTTGGTGCTATCATCCTATACACGTATGTATTTAATATGTTGGCTCCTCCTCCAGAAGGCACATTTGACATTGATAATGAAAGCATTCCACTGAAGGGTGCTCCAAATAATGATGGCTCACCTGAACAAAATCAACGAACAACTCCATTGCTTGCTCCAAAGGAGGAGGAAACCCAAAAGGAAGAGGTCATTTTGACAGCATCAAATGCTTCAAGGGAATGGAAGGTGAGATTAACTTGATGAAGAGATTTATTATTATTATTATTATTATTATTATTATTATTATTATTATTATTATTATTATTATTATTTTCTGTGTTATTTTATTTTATTCATGTTATTTGATGAGTATCATTTTCATGATAATTTTTTGTAGAAGTTTAAGTTTAAGTTTATATAACTTCATATTCGCACCTAATGGGACAAGGCTCAGTTGTCATAACTTCTCAAACTTAACAGGCACAGGAATTTTAATATGATTCTGATGTTTATGTCTTTCAACTCCAATTGCCAAAATCTTCCTTTTTTGTTTGTGAATTGATGGTTTAATTTTTTATGTGTTGCACAATCCATGCAGTGCCTATTTAGATATGCCTATCCTCGATTACTTTTCTTCTTCTCTGGATCCAATGTTTACACATGGTTGCTAGTGCAGATTAAAGATATCTGGGCATTTCTTTATGAGAAGTTGAAGCTTAAGCAAATTATTCAACCCCCTATCATCGCATCGGTAAGCTTCTCTTTGTTAGACCTATAATTGATGTTTTTTCTTTTCCTCATTCTAGATGCTAGGTGTCCTCATATCCCTTCCTTTTGTGTTGCTGTCTTTGGTTGGAAAGTAAGGTTATTTCTTACTTGTCCTGGTATGGCAATCCAGTTTATATATGATACTTTTTCTTCAATATCTTTTAGAGCAATTATAGAAACAAATTTGTGCATTAAAAAAGAAAAAAAAATAATTCTAGTAATCAGCAGTGTACATGCCGAGTCTTATAGATGTCATATGAGGATTATGGATTTATCTAGTGATAATCATCACGTACCCAGAGCAAACACCCTTGGTATATATCTTTATTAGCAAGTAAAACTTGGAGCTTGGTTTAGTTGTCGTATTTTCACTATTTTGGTAAATGGATTCTTGTGCCAGTAGACAAACGAAGTTGATTTTTTTCTTGGTGTATTACGCATGTTTTCGCAGATTCTGGCCATGGTACTTGGTGCAGTCCCATTTCTCAAGAAACTCATCTTTACACCTGATGCCCCATTATTCTTCTTCACTGACAGCTGCATGATACTTGGGTATGCATATTGATTGCAGTAAATCCTTTTATTTAGTTTGTGTTCTTTTGTAAGTATTCATTATTCTGTGGAAACAGCATACCAACTTATGGAAATTTTACATTTTTCTTTGGGAAACACATGCATATAATAACCTTGATTATATCTGAAATAACAAGGAAGTAGACCTGTACATAGTTTCACCTTATTATTTCCTTTTAACTTGTAGAATTAAAATCTGCTTACTTGCAAAATGAATACTTTATACAAAAATGTATTGTTAGGAAAACATTTCAATCTTGTTTATGAGGTCATCCATGAATAGTTGGGCATCAAATATATGTTAAGAAACTATGTCACATGGTCTTAGATTAGCGATGGTTATGAATCTATTGATACTGGCTAATAGTTACTTTAATTAATGATCAGGGAGGCCATGATTCCGTGCATTTTGTTGGCACTAGGAGGAAACCTTGTTGATGGTAATTTCATAAAGCTCTTGTCACAAGTGTCATATTTAATCTAATTTCATTTATCATGTGTATTGGATTCCATGTATTGGTTCTTACAACAGGAATATATAAATGAATCATGGTTATCTGTCTGCAGGACCTGGAAGTTCAAAACTTGGTTTTCGGACAACTGCTGCTATCATTTTTGGGCGG
Organism: Arachis ipaensis; assembly: GCF_000816755.2. Taxonomy (NCBI): domain Eukaryota; kingdom Viridiplantae; phylum Streptophyta; class Magnoliopsida; order Fabales; family Fabaceae; genus Arachis; species Arachis ipaensis. Next base: position 113,433,319 of record NC_029788.2, on the reverse strand, counting down.
CTGGTTTTAGTGCCTCCCGCTGGACTTGCCATTGTAATGACGGCTGACAAGCTTGGTTTTCTGCCACCTGATGATAAAATGTTTCGGTTTGTCCTACTCATTCAGCATTCAATGCCAACATCAGTTCTTTCAGGTATGCCATAAACATCTCTTATCCATCTTAGCCCTCACTTTTAGGAACACTTCTGAACATTGCTAGGGTTAAACCTTAAAAAGGTACACAAATCCCTAGCACAACACTTCTGAACACAGGTTGCTTGAGGAATTTAATATCAGAGAACAAATTTGATGTATGGTTAGTTGATAAACCTCAACACAGTCACCCTATTACGTTTGTTCACCAAGTATTTGACTCTTACAATAACTACAAAAGTGCTGCACATGATAATAGTACTCGCTCGGTAGATAGCATAAAATATTTTACACTAATAGTGTATCAAAATTAATCTCTAGACTTAATGTTATTTTGGACTTTATAGTTTTTCAGGTGTTAGGCTTTTAACCTTTAAGGTTTATTCTTTTATTTGTTGACAGGTGCTGTTGCTAATCTAAGAGGCTGTGGAAGGGAAGCAGCTGCAGTATTGTTCTGGGTCCATATCTTTGCAGTATTCTCAATGGCTGCATGGACTATTCTATACATAAACATACTCTTCTAACATCTGAGGTTGTGATTATTGATTTTGCAAAATTCAATTCCAATTTATGTTGTCCATAGGGAGGTTATAGATTAGTGGATAAATAACAGTATTCCATTGAACAGAAGGATCTTCCTCAAAAGAAATGAAAAAAAAAAAATTCTTAACCGATGAAAGCTGGACATAAGGAATCTATTCACATGCCATGCTTGGATGGGGCCATTTTATTTCATTGTTGATTGCATTTGTCAAAAAAAAAAAAAAAAAAAAAACCACCTTGAGAATTCTTAGTATAGTATATAGATATTATATATGTTGTGTCTCTATAATCTTATTAATTTGATCCTGCATCCTGATCACAGTTATGTAAATTGTTATTATACACGTTAGTTTTGTTTTTAGTACCTAAATTTTCTAGATCCTGATCACTATCTTACTGAAAAATGCAAATTCTCTTAATGGGGCTGCTATTTGGTAGTGGGAAGTTTTGATTTGGAACTTGAGAGTTTGAGGTTTGAGATTGTTGGGTATTTGGAATTTAAGAAAAGTTTTGTAAGTAATTGAAGAAAGAGTTGAGTTGGTTTGGATTCATTTTTTCGAACAAAAAATAATAGTAGCAGAACTTTGATTTCGTAAACTTGGAAGAAGATGAAGAGTAGTAGAGAGTGTGAGAATAGAAGTGTATCTAAGTGGTATATATAGAGTAACAAAATATTAATTTATTAATAATAAGAGAAATTGATGGTATGATGCAAAATCTTCTTCTCCCAGTTGAGGTTGTGATAAATAATTAATATAAATTAATTATAATTTAATTACTTAATTAATTATTAGTTAAATAATTAATATAAATTATTAATTAAATAAAAATATCAATATTTAATATAATTAATCATTATAATTATTATTAAATTAATTATTATTTAATTATTTAATTAATTAACATAACTATTTGATTAATTAACATTTTATACAATTATTTATTTTTTACATAACTTGCCATTTGGCAAGTATTGATTGAACAATGAAAATTCTCATTCAGAGACTCCTTCTTTTTGAAATTAGTGAGGAAACTCACTTTAAATAGTAACCGGACTCCCCATTGGAGATTCTCTAATGACTCAAATCACTCAATTTTCAGATTTTTTTTTAAACGAACCATATTCAGTAACTAATAAGTTTATTAGAGTTGTAGAGTATTCTCCCTAATTTATTTGCATAGTTGAAATTGATGTAGCACATTTAATTTTCAAAAGTGTTTGTATTTCTTAAATAGGCAGTATCTTCCTTTGATTTAGTTTTAAGCAATCTCTTCAGTTATAAAAAGAATAAATACATAATCTCTTAATTAATGGGGGAAAACTTGCTTCAAACAAGCCCTCTCAATGACCATTGATCCTAGTGATGAAGATTTCAATGAACATCCAAATGATTATTAAAAAACCCGTCTTATTAGTTATTTGGTAAATTTTATTAGTTATTTGGTCTTATTAGTTATTTGGTAAATTTTATGGTGCCTTTTATTTGTGGTGCCTAAATTGCCTAACTTACTTTTATAAGTATAAAATAAAATGTATAAAATAAAATATTTAAAATTTATTAAATATTATTTATTTATTTATTTTTAGTAAGTTAGGTCCAATGTCAAACACCATTCACCTAGTTATTTAGTGACAACATTACAATAATGAGAATTGAGAACATAACTCTCCACCCTTATATTGAGCATCAAATGTCAATGGACACCCACTCTGAGTTTTCACCAATAACACCTCTACAATATTTTTAGTGCCACTGGTGCATCTCAACCTAAAACTTTTGGTCACAAACACCATCCACTTCTGGAGTTTAAGGAATTAAGTCCATCACAGTAAATAAAACTTGTGTCATTGAAGCACAAACGAGAGAGAGCAGGTACAAGAAATAAAGATCGTGTTATAAGGTTATTAGTTATTACAAACACTAGTCTATACTCTATACATAACTACTGAAATTAGTGAGAACACAAAGCACCCCAGAAACACAGTCAACTAAAATTCCAATCCCTAGTGGCTACAATAAGGAATTATTATTCTTAAACAATTGGATAAGTACTTAGAAAGGGCACCACCATCTTCTGCTTCTGCTCTCCCTTTGGACGGGTGTGGCATAAACATTGGTGGTATGATGATCTTGTGCGGACATGTTGCGCCCGCTGAGATGCCTATTCCCTTCAATCTGTGAGTTACCTAACCACAGGACAAGCACAATGCCAACTAAACTAACTATTGGAGCCGCGGCAAGAAAAAACCATCTTCCTCTACCACCTCTTACTGCCGAAGAATTTGTGGAAGAATTCGAACTTACAACTTCTGTATGATGTATTACACTTTGACTAATACTATCTGCTTCGTTTACTTCAGCCAAGACAGAGACATCAGAGGAACTATCATCCACATCCACCATCTCTAGTTGCTGCCTGTCATGGTTTACATGTCGAAGAACACCGTTCTGCTTTCCCTCTTCGTAATCTTTGTCATCAGTTGGAAGCTCATGGCGGCAGAGAGGACATGAATTCCGTGTGCTCAACCACGGTAAAATGCAACTTCCATGATAAAGGTGAGAGCACGGAAGCTGACTAGCTTCAGTCCCAAGTACCAATGCATCCTTGCAAATGGCACAAACTAGTTCACCATGCTTCTCATGGTCCTTGTCAACGACTACGCGGGGCAGATTGTTCACAAATGACAAAGATGCAGGAGGTGCTCCTCGTCTCGAATTGTCATTCTCAGCAAGATGCTCAAGAAAATCTTCGAATTGTCTAGCATCGAGATAGTCCCCAAAGTTGGCACCATAGGGATGTAAGCCAGTATCCTCCAAGTCAGCTCCCCAGCTACTGACCATTTGGACCACCTCAGATTCAGCGGAATCAAACCTTTGTACCCGAACATTGCTACCCCTACTTGCACTCGAATTTGAGGTGAAAAACATTTGAAGGCGAGCTGTGGCTTCCGCTTCTACAGCATCAGCTATTTCCCATTCCCCTTGGACATCCTCTTCCTCCTCCTCATCATCGTCCTCATTGTCCTCCTCCTCTTCCTCATCATCTTCCATATCATCTGAGTGCCAGTGACTGACACCGGCATGCATTGGATCTATATCGGTGTCACTATCAAACTCATCTCCCACATCTGGTAAACCAAACATTCCTCTATGTATAATACTATGTCTATCCACGGAGACATCTGAGTCACCTCCATAAGCACTGAAAGAGAGGGAATCAGTCTCACCATGAGGAATCCTATACCGTCTAAAGCTCTCATTTGATTCATTTTCACCGTAAAGTGAGCTCCAATTATCGAAACCATCACTGTCGGTATCAGAGAGAACCCGCCTCCATCTCCTAGAACCACTAGGGGTATTATGTAAACTAGCATGCTGCGTCGCCCAAGCAGCGGCATCCCCCTCCACAATTTGTTGAACGTCCTCCAAAGAAGCAGTCGCAGATCTGCTTTGCCTCAAATTATTAACCATGTTGTCAACAGACTCAGAGCTGTTGCGCCTGAACCGGCCTCTGAACCTTCTTTGCAAGCTCTGAGGGGTAACCATATGATTCCCATAGTCCTCAAGCAATAAAAATTTACAATCACCGCATACACCAACTGTCGCAGGATCACTTGTCATCTCATTATCAGGAGATAATGCCTTCTGGCAAAGAGAACAAACCCCAACATTCTCAGAATTCGCAGACATCTGAAACCCGACAAAATGAAGAGAATCAAAGATAGTTCTAGTAATATACATTCACAGCAGGGCAACAAAACAAAAATTGTCTCAAGATTGAACATGGCATTCAAATAAACATAAACACTTATCACTAGAATTAATATACATGACAAAAATCACACAATGAACCCCCAACATAACAATAAAAACATGGAGTAGTGTTCAAACAAGAGTAAAATGTAAGTTTATTAAGCATCAACTAAGAATCAAATGTGATTACAAGCACAATAAATTAGTTAAGAATAGTGGCAAAGGAAAAGAAAGAACATTTTTTTCCGACAAAATAATCACATATATGACTAAGATCGCAATGCAATTAATTGAAAGGGGAGAAAAACTGATTCCCCAGTTATAAGGAAAAAATATAAATATAAAATGCAAGCAATTAATTAAATTTTTTTACAAAAAAAAAAGGAAAGACATTTTCCCCTCTTACAAAGGGGTAAGAAACAACGAAATTGCTACAAATACGCAATACCGAGAAGATGGAAAGCTTCGATAAGAATATGGGCAATGTTAGAACGGCATAAAGAACGAAACTTTGAATAAAAACTTGCCTGATTGAACTGAGAAGCAAATGGGAATTGAAGAGTGAGAAAAATTACCCGTGTTACTGAAAGAAAAAAAAAAGCGAATAGATCTCCGAACGATTTGGGAATAAGGGGTTAGATTAAGAGTAAGGAGGTTTAATTTTGATGAATGTAACGAAACGGAAGAAGAAGAAGAAGGAGGAGGAGGTAGCTTTAGCGATGTAATTTGAGAGGCATGACTTATGAGCGGTGACTTTGGCTTGTTCGAACAAACATCAATCTCACCTCACTCTACGCTCACCCCTTTCCGCACGACCACCACGTTTCTTTCTTTTTTCCATTTTCTTTTGCTTTAATGGTTT
>NC_029788.2:113426694-113427192 GCF_000816755.2 Arachis ipaensis | reverse complement strand
TTATTGTTCAACGATAAAGTTATATTGAAATAAGTTTTAAAGTGACTTTTAAGATTGATTTCTTACATAAAAAATATCTCCAAAAATTTAATTGCACTACAAATAATATCTAAATTGAAAAAATTGCATCATGTTAATTCCCAAGTCTTTTTCCATCAAGTTACTTTTCATAGATCTAATACATTCTTCGGGCGTAGCTTTATTTTTGGCACTAAGTACTTGTTAAAACGACATCGTTTAATAATTATACATTTTTTTGTGGGGGATAAGATAGTTTATGGTTCACTAAAGTTAAATGATGTTGTTTTATCAAATATTTAGTACAAAAGCTAAAGTAATATTGTTTTGTTTAGCCCAATATAAAAAAATGTGTCAGATTATTCATAGTATAAGTATGTGACAAGTAATTCGATGAAAAATAAATATAAATTAACATGATAAATTGTTTTTTAATTTTAAAAACCTTTTATGATGTAATTAAAATCTTAGAATATTTTT
>NC_029788.2:113422417-113426624 GCF_000816755.2 Arachis ipaensis | reverse complement strand
AAAATATATACTTTTTTTTTTATGAAATTTAGAGGATATTACATTTGGTATTATTGTATTAATGTATTTTGTAAGATGTCATACTAGATATTTGTATAAATATCACACTAATCTTCCTTTTAAGAAAAAAGAATTGAAAGGAAAAAAAAAATCAAACACATTATTACAAAGTTCAAAAGAGATGCATAAGACTAGTTATTAAACATGGGTTTAACCATTATTACTAGTTTTTTTAAGTAGTGTCTTGTGCAATTATATGTGTTCGTCAAGATGTATTTTTTAATATTTTTCATATATATTTGGCTTTTTTTTTTTTTTTATAAAGATGAAAACGAAGATGAAAAAAAAAAAAAAGAACTACACAAGATCAAAAGAAAGGAATAATGGTAGGATGGAGGGAGAGAAATAGAAAATGATGGGAAAATATAGTTTATGCAAAATTTTCAGTAATTACCTTTGGGACGTGATGTATATGTATATTTCTTTTTTATCAATATATTACACATGTTATTAAATAAAAAAAGGTTTTAGGGTAAAATATACTTTTGTTTTTAAAATTTATTAATAATTTAAAAAATACTCTTTAATTTTTTTTATTTTAATTTTGTTCTAAAAGATTTTAATTTACGTTAAATGTATTTTTAGCAGTTAATTTTTTGATATCATTAATGATTTGAAAATGTAAAGAAATAGAATATCCATCAATGTGATCATAATTCTAGTTTGATATGTTCTATAAATACGATCACGAGCTCGACGTAAGAACAACTTCAACTAAGTTAATTTTTCAACTCAAGTAGTGTTATATTGTAAAATTAAGATTCAATTTTTATTATTTTTTTGAATTCAACTGTTAACGAAAGAAGAAGAAGAAATAATATGAATCATTCAAGAAGAATTTATATAATAAATTACATGTTTAATCTATTTGATAGCGTAAATACCAAGGTTCTGAAAATCAGTTCGAATCGGCCGGTTGAACCGGTCAAATTGCAAATCGGTGAGTAAGACAGTTCGGTTAGAAGCCATAACCGCTAAATTCAAAAATCGTTATTGAACCGTCGAACTGGTTGAACCGAATTGGAATCCGGCCGATTTTTTAAAATCTTCACCAAACGGCGCCGTTTCGTTCATTGTGGGAAGTGGGAACCCTAACTATGTGAACTCTTCCCCAAAATCCAAACGAAGCACTCTGCCACTCTCTCACTCACGCGACCCTCCTCCTCCTTTGTCTCCATTTCGAGCTCCTCCCTCACTCCCACACATGCTTCATCCAGCCACCGCCGTCGAAGCCACCGCCTTGCTTGCCGGTCGTCTCCGCCGCTGTTCGAACTTCGAAGCTACTGTCATCGCTGCAACTGGTCTCGCCTCGTTCCTCCATCGCGCAACCACTGTCCTGCCACGCCACCTCTATTCCACCGCGTCAGCTCCACCGTCGTGCTCCTTGTCCCGCTCTGTGCTCTGTCTTGAAGGATCTAGTTCGTTTCTTAATTGATTGAGCAGGTAAGTACATTTATCTTCTGATTCTTCTCCCTTGACTAAGCCTGGTCGAATTGATTTTTTTACAACGATACTACAAGCTCTGCTCTCTTTAGAATTTTTATTTTATTTTTTTAATTGTAATTGTTGTTTTAAACTTTTAATTGGTTAGTTAATCTATAAATTTTCATCTTGCTTCTTCAATTGTTGTTATCATTAGTCATTACTGTGATTTAGGATTGTTAATGATCTTGAATATTGATTCTGATATGCTCTAGTTCTATGAATTGATTGATTTGGTTCTGATAATTCTTGATTTGAACCTTGCTGAAGTTGTTCTGTTACCTAATTTGTTGGAATTGAACTTGAGCAACAACAAACTAGAAGGAATCATCCCCTCTGACTTCAAGTCATTCGGAACTCTTTATTGTTTATTCTCTTGATCTTAGTGGGAATTTGTTGAATGGAACGATACCAAGAGTGCTTGGAGAATTGAAGCAGTTGCAGTGGTTGAATCTCTCTCACAACAATTTTTCTGACACAATTCCATCTAATTTTAATGGTAGGTCAAGCTTAACTTTGGTCATGTTATTGGTTCTGCTTCTTATCTTTGGATTATTTGGTGTTTGAAAGAAATGCAACCAGAAGAACAATTTTTCATATGGAGTTATGATGGAAAAAATGGCATTTGAAACCATCATTAAAGCTGCCAATAATTTTGATGACAAATATCTCATTGGCATTGGAGGACAATGATCTGTTTACAAGGCTGAGTTGCTTTCAGGTATGATTGTTGCTGTGGAAAAAACTTCACATGGAATCAGATGCGGATGATAAGTTTAATTGGAAGGCATTTGAAAATGAGATCAAAGCATTCACAAAATTCATCAGGCACCGAAACATCAAGTTATATAGTTTTTGCCAGCATTAACGATTCTTCTTTTTGGTATACAAATTATAATTATGTTTTATTATTTTTATTTATATTTTATTTATTATTTATTATAAAATGATTATTTCAGTTGAACCACGATTGAATTTGTAAACCAGTAAATCAGTAACCAGAACGGTTCGATGACCGGTTCAATTTTCAGAACCTTGGTAAATACTAAAAAAAGCGTGTTTGCTGTGAATACAATCCATTAGAAAAATCTTTCAATCAGTTAGTTGTTGTTTGTATATATATAAAAAAATTCTCAAGATATCTAATCAATTGTTTTTTTCTACCAATCAATTGGATAATTCAATCAATCAATTAGATTTCTCAACTAATCAATTGGATAGCTAATAAAATCGATTTGCTAGAAGAAAAACTAAACTTTTTCTCGTAATACAATCGATTGTTGTAAAGGAAAAGGATTTTCATTCACTAACCAATCGATTATAGAAAAATCAATTTTTTTTCCTGCAAGTTGTAAAAAAGAAGATTTTCACTTACTAACCAATCGATTACTTGAATGAAAAAATCGATCTTTTTTCTTTTGCAAATTGCGATTTCTCCTACTACAAAAAATGTACACCTAAGAATTGATAGACGATGATAAGGGTCATTGTAATAAATCGATAATCAAAATGAATTATAAACAATTACAATTATAAAATTTGGCAATTGAAAAAGAGATTGATGATATAGGTTATGAAATTATTAATTTTAGGATTAAAAAAATAAATTTAGAATTTCGAATTTAAAATAAAATTGAGAAAAAAATTGAAAAAAAACAAAATTTTGTTTTTTATTTTTAATTGTCAAGAATTATTATTAAATTATTCTTAAATTTTTTGACAATTTAATTGTCACTTATATATTTCATGCAAATTATATTTGAGAAGTTTATAATAAAGTGAATTAAGGCATAAAAGAAGAAGTAAGAAAAATAATTTATTATTACTAATTAAGTTGGTAATTAGTCTTTTAATTATGAAAGAAGCACGATTAGATAGCATTTTTCACAGTGATTCATGCATTTCATATATTCTGATGCTAACAAGCGCTGTATTTAGTTGACCATTTTCTCCTTGGGAGGATGAGTCCATTTTCGCAACAATATAGGAATGGCCAATCGAGACTGCTTCATTTGAATCTTTTTATCTCCTTTTTGTCTTTTAAAATTAATGCATTTGTACACGTATTCGTATACTTTTATTTCTGTTAATTGTCGTATCCCTTAGCGTTATTTACATCACGCACTAAGAAACCTGAAAGTTGTTTATTAAATAAAGAACCAAGTGGCAAATGACTAAGTGTCTGAATAATAAATACAAGATCCTAACTTTGAACTTCAGGGTTTTGCCAATAAAAATGTGTAAAAGTTTGCGCATTTAGTATTATTGAACCTTTGTAAATCTTATCATTTTTATAAAAAAAACAAATGCTTCTATATTTTGAATTAGTATCTTTGTTTTAATCACTAACTTTAACCACCATTAGAATTGGATGTTGTTTTGAAGTTTCAATCTCACATAGTGTGAATGACTTAGGTTTAAAATTTATTGTAGTAACAAATATCTGATAATCCTTGTTAGAAGTTTCAAGAAGAGTGTTAATGTGTTCTTATGATGAATGAGAACTGCAAAGAGCAATCAATAAATTTTGTTATTTTGTATTTTTTTTAAAAAAATTATTATTTGCATTAAATGTATCTCGATAATTAATGTTTTAAAAGGTTTAGGATCAATTCAACAATTTTACAATGACAATCATCAATGCAAGCAAGTTAAATACAAAGTT
>NC_029788.2:113375727-113422378 GCF_000816755.2 Arachis ipaensis | reverse complement strand
AATTTTTATATAAAATACTTTACAAAAAATAGTGGATAATTCATTTTTACTTTTGAAAGCCATTTAAAAATAGTGAGAGCCATGATCGTTAGAATTGTTACTAGTTAAAAAATATAATTAGACCTAATGATACTAATAATATGGAAGATGAACGTACTAATCTATAAAGACAAAAATAATAATAAACTTTACTTGTATCAAATAATCATATAAATAAAAAAAGGGTAAAGTATATTTTTTATCCCTAAAATTTGACAAAAGTTTCAAAAATACCCCTAAGTTTTATTTTATTTTAATTTTGTCTCAAAAATTTTTGATTTGCATCAAATATACCCTTGACGGCTAATTTTTCAAGAAATTTAAGACCAATTCAACAACAATTTCATAAGAACAACCCTCAACACAAGCAAATCAAGCATAATTTTCATGAATTATTGTTAAATTGGTCTTAAATATTTTGAAAATTTAGTCGTTGAGGATATATTTGATGCAAATCGAAAACGTTGGGGACAAAATTGAAACAAAATAAAACTTAGGGGTATTTTGAAAATTTTACCAAACTTCAGGGACAAAAAATATATTTTACCTATAAAAAATAACAGCATGGTCACAATTGTAGTCATTCAATAAAGATCAAACGAGACACACTGGAAATTCTAACTCTCACTTTGCGTAACTATGACTAAAACAATCGCCTATCTTCCATCCCTAATATGAATTTGAGCAAGTGCTTGAATTTTTGTGTCTATGTTCTTGATATCCAGCTCTAAATTATCTTATAGTTATCTTATGTGTAGTGGTCTTTTTAACTCAATCAAGTAGTATATTGCTTCGTGCTGCATCATTTTTGAAGATGGTATGGGAAAAAGGGATTAGAAACAAAGATTTCTCAGTAATTTAATTATATGCTGTCATCGTATCCATCTCCAGTCAGTTCTGGTTTAAAAATAAAAATAGTTGTTGAGTTTAGTAAACCCATAATGTAAAACCCTAATTAGAATTAGAATTTTGTGGGCAAAATTTTCAATTAGGCTCTTTGATGTTATAGGATCTAACTAGCTTGAAGGAGAAGATTAATCTTGTCTCCTTGATCCTTGGGTGTGGTAAGATTCTCAATCCTAGAGGAATTTATTGGTTTATGATGTTGGGTATTGAGTTGTTGTGTTTGGATGTGATAATTGTGGTTTAGGTAGTGTGTATGTGAATATTGAAGCTTGATTGAGATTTTGGAAAGCTTGGAAAAGGGTTTTGGTGTGCTAAAAATTTGTTCTTGGAGGTGTTGGAACCTTGAGAGCTTATGGAAAAGTGATTTGGAAGTACTCCAGGTTGAGCGGGAAAATCGGCTAAGGTATGGACTCGGTTTCCTATATCTAAAATGTAATGTGGTGTGAAAACTTAAACTAGAGGCCCTAAGATAGGAATTGAATTGTTGATGTTGTTGAATGGTTGAGATATATTGGGTGGTCATATATGTGATTATGAATATTGATGTTTTGATGGTATGATGCATGAGAAATATGCATGTTTGATATATGCTTGATAATTGATTGAGGTTGAATTGTAGGTGAAACCATGTTGATGGTGAGGGTGATATTGATTATATGTAATGATGATTGATTGGAAAAGGTGTTGTTGGAAATTGGGATGAGGAAGAGTTTATAACATGAAAATGTGTTTGAAATTGAGTTATTTGAGCGAGACGGGTTTAAATAATGGGATGGTATTTTGTGATTTTGATAAACATGTTAATGTATGAGTTGAGGAGGCTTAAGGTTGATTTTTGGTATGTTTTGGTTGGTTTTGAAAAGGGTTGAAATTGGTTTGTTTGAAAAATGGCACTTTGTGATTTTGTATGAAAATATGGTTTTTGGGCATACTTTGACGGAGCATAACTTGGACTCCGGATCCTCGATTTGTGCCAAACTTATTTAGAAATGAAATTGGATCCGGGATATTTATGCCATTCAAAGAACGAGCGAAAAATGATTTGAAACGGAGAAGTTATGCCCGTCGGAAGATTGGGGTTTGAAACTGTGAATTATGCAGCTTTTTAACTTAGTAAAATTTTTGGCAGAACGCACCCCACGCGTAGGCGTGGCCGGCCGACGCGCACGCGTCATTTTCAGATTTTCACTTTTCACGCGTGCGCATGGCTGACGCGTACGCGTTGATGGGCTGGATCAAGTGCCTAGCCAAATTCCCGAGAGTTGTGCGGGAATGGTGTTGGTTTTGTGCGTGGGGCAGAAAACGCACCCACGCGTACGTGTGGCTGACGCGCAAGCGTCCCTTGGCTTTTCTTACATCCACGCGTGCGCGTGGGCGACACATATGCGTCGTTTTGATTTGTGGATTTCCACGCGTAAGCGTGGGCGACGCGCATGCATGGCCCTATTTTCACCCCAAATGTTGATTTTGAGTTTTCAAAGCCAAATTTCATACTTCTAAGCCTCCGATCTCACCCTTTATGCCTTAAATTCTTATGACTCTTGGGACTTTATTTTGGTTTTATGTTTTTACTTAGATACTTATTATCTCCACTAAATACTACATAGTGTGTTGACACTTCTTAGAGGTTGTTTTGGAGAACAGGTTTTATAATTCGTCTTTTGGGTTTATTTTGGGTTCCTTACTTTATATATATCTGTATATAGTTATATGCTCGGACCGGTTATCTTCGCAACCGGATCTTGAGTTTTTGATATTTGTGTTTTTGGCACTCTTATGTATATAATCTCATGTTAGCTTATCCTTTATTCAACTCGTTATGTTACCGATCAGAGTGTTACGCTTTTTGAGTTACGATTTTGTTTTACCCCTTTTTCTTCAAAGGCTCCTAGTTATAATCATTTTTCATACTACTATATGTACTAAATTTTATTTTAGAGGTTGTAATACCTTGCCATCCTTGTTTTATGACTTAAGCATAAGACTCCGTATGGTAGGGTATTACATTATGGTAACAGAGTAGTTTATTCCTGTAGAGCTTGAGGGACGGACTAACTATGCTTCTGTGCATTCTCTGTATGTGTGTTATGTTCCATTAGGATATCTACTTGATATAACTGGCATAAATGTTCATGAGCATGCATTTGGGACTTTGAAGCACTAAACTTCCGATATTGAGACTAATCAACTTAATATCGATTGTTTGGTGTGTATAAGAACCAGATGGCGCCTTGTGGATGCGGTAGAGATCGTGGGAGAGGTTGTACTAATGCTCGGGGGCCGGGTATCCACCCAAACGACCCAGTAAACTTTATGACGGCTGTTCCGAGGGTTACCTGAAACTGTAGGCCGACCTCGGATGAGATCTTCTGTACTAGTCGGAGCTGTTGTGTCCGACTTGTTGATGGTGGCCGGAGCCGCCGCGTCCGACTTGTTGGACTGGCTACACTTCTGATCCTTGGTCACCGGAGGGTGGGGGGTACCTGCAAGAGACTCCGATGCTTAAGTTAGCACGAGTATTAAACAGGTTTTATGTAGAATCAGAGTATGAGTTATACCTGGGTGCTCCAGTGTATTTATAGTAGTTGTAGAGTGACCTTTCTAGATAAGATAAGTTAGTTATCTTATCTTATCTTTATCTTTGAGTTGAAGTCAGCTTATCTTCAAGGGAACCGCCCTTATCTCTTATAGGCTTGGACGGCCTTTGGACTTGGGTCGTGTTCCTCTACTTGGCCCTTTATGGGTTTTTCCTGTCAACTTGGCCGAGTTCTTTAAGAAGAAGTCGGTCCGCTTGACCTGAAGAGGTCGGTTGCTTTGTCGTCGATCATCCCAGGTCGGGTAGCTCGACCCAGGGTATGAACAGTGCCCCTGCTTGAGTTTGGTCTTCTGCTTTAAAGTCGAGTTTCTTGACTTCGAACTTTCTTTACAGTGAAGCCGAACTCGAGTACTTTTGTCGATTCCTTTCCACGTAGAGCTTTTGAATGTAGAACGTTTTCCTCTAAAAACGCGTGCTTTTATATCAGCGCTTTGTTCTTGGGAACGTGAGAGGGTTTAATGCCTTCATTAATTGGTTATTAATTACCCTCGTTCTCTTTTGGCTTTTATTTTTGAAATTCTTAATCAAAAAACGGTTTCTCTTCTTTGCTCCTCTTCGTAACTTCTCCCTTTACTATCTCATTTTCTGTTTCTTTCGCAATTTCTCCTGCAACGTCTGTTCTGTTACTGCTTTCTGTGGGAAAGGGGCGATTTCCAGATTTCTCCTTCTATCTTCGTAATTTCTGCTTCGAGGGGGTGGTTTTGCTTCTGCTCTTCGGCTTTCTTTTACAGTCTTTCTTCTATTTCTCCAGGTTCGATTTTTCTTTCTATCTTTCTCTATGCCATTTTTGTGTCTGTTTTGAGAAAGTTTGGGTTTTTTTGTCTTTTTTGCTGATCATTGTGCGTCTTGTAGTTTCTCCCTCTGTTTCTTGATACTTTAAGAACTTTGCATGTTTTGTGAATGCTTTTGTATTTGAAGCTTTGGAATGATGACTTTGTTTGATTCTGAAAAAGGTTGCTCCTTTGACGATTTTGAGAGTGTTCGATGTTCTGCTGATGATTTTTTGCTTGATTTTGAAAAAGTTTGCGTCTTTGCTATTTCTCTGCTTTTTGATGGTTTTCTGTTTGGCATTGTTGACGTTGACAGTGCTTTCGCTGGTAGACTGTAGAAAGATAGTTGCTTTGATGACTTTGCGTTTTTTAACTTGATGGACGAAATGCTGGCTGCTTTAGGTCTTCTTTCCTTGTTTTGAGAGATACTGGGGTGTAGGTTTTTCCTAGAAATCTTGCTTTGTTATTGCCTCTAAAGGATGCCCTAGGACTTTTTGGCTTTAGTCTTGGGGTTTTCCTTTTGTTTATCCGTCCGTTGAGATGTTTTGACCCGTGCCCGAGATGTTTTTTGAGTAATCCGCTCTTCTTTTCTTTTGTAGGATCTTAGTTGACCTCATGTCTTCCCGAAATAACGTCGTAGCGACGCCTTCCCAGGTCCCTGCGAGTATGGCCGATTGGGTGGACTCCATGGTTCTCATGTGTGTCTCACTGGTTGATTCTGAGTTTTGTTCTCAGCTTAGGCAGTTTCACAGCGTCTGTAGTAACTCTGGTGATGAGAAGAATTATGAGCTTGTTCCTCCTTCCTCTGACGAGAGAGTCTGTTTCTCAACTCGAGTTGTTGACAATCGCCCTTTCTTTTATGCTTACGATTTTTTCTTTGGTCAACTCGGAGTTACTCTTCCCTTTACTCCATTTGAAATTGACCTGTTATGGTCTTGTAATGTTGCCCCTTCTCAACTTCACCCCAACTCCTGGGGTTTTATTAAAATCTTCCAATTGTTGTGTAATAATTTTGGTATTCCTGCTTCCCAATCTCTCTTTTGCAGAGGCAATGAAGAACAATGAGTCTATGAAAGCTTTTAAAAGGGCACAGAAGGCGACTGCTGCCAGGAATGTTGCGGCCAGGGCTGCTGGGGAGGGGTCTTCTCAGCCTCGAGAGAAGCCGACCGTGTCGAGCTCTCCTGGGGTGAAGAAGACGATCCCGATACCTCGAGTCTGTTTGGTAGATCCCCCTTCTTCTTCTGCTGTTCCACCCATTGTTCCTCCAAGTAAAAAGCAAAAGACTTCCGAGCCCTTTGATCTCAATGCTCCTAACTTCAACGCTATTGAATTTATAGATCAACAGATTGGGCCATATGGTACCATTCCCATGGATGATGTGTCCATTCTTCATCATTTGGAGTTTATGGCTCAGAATCATGTGAGGATGGCCTATATGGCGGCTGCGATTCATCGAACTGCTCAGAACCTTCCTCTTCATGCTACTAAGGCATTTATGGAGGAGGCGAAATGGGAGTTCGACCGGATGAAGGGGTTGAAGGAGGAGCTCGAGGTGAAGGTGGCCAAGTTGGAGAAGGACCTCGAGAATGAGAAGGCGAGCTCTGAGTCGCTGGCTGCTTCCTTGAGGTTGGCTGAGGATGCGGCCATGATGCACAAGGAAAGCTATGTGACATCCTATAGGGAGGGGAGGCGCTTGAGGGAAGAGCTGGACAACGCCCGGGAGGATTATGCCGACCTCCAGGGTCATCTTGTTGGTAGCGTAACTGCTACTTACGAGAACTTGAAAGAACAAGTCCGGATCATTGCTCCTGAGGCCGATCTCACCCTTTTCAGTTTGGATAATGTTGTCCGAGATGGCAAAATTGTCCCTGATGATGAGGGTGATGATGATGAAGTTGTTCCTCCCCTCGTGTCTTCCACCAAGGCGCCGACTTCTTCCGCTCCTCCTGCTGTGCCTGACTTGGATTGCCAGATCCTGAATCGGGAGGATGGGACTGTTGATGCGGTGCCGATTCAAGCTCGCCCTCCTTCCCCTGGTCTTGATGCTGCGAAGAAAGCTCCTGATGGTGCCGAGAAAACTTCTGATGCCTGTTGATTTGTAGTTGGCCCGGCTTGTGGGCGTTTTGTGGAAACTTTTTGTAACTTTTGTGTAGATGGCCCGATTTTTCGGCCTTTTGAACTCTTTATTTAGATGTTGACTCTTCTTAGTTGCTTTCCTAGCAACTTTTATTACTTTTAGAAACAGACGAGTAGCTTGCTACCCTTTGGGTAGTAAGTGTTGGTGGTCCTTCGAGGCCTTTATAATTTTATATAAAACCTGCGGATTGTTGAACTCTCCCAATTTGAACTTCTTGAGTTTTTGACTCTTTGTAGCTGTAGGGGTCCAATTTGGTTTTCTTGCCTTGTGACCGACTTCTTTGCGTTGGTCCCCTGATAGACTCCTTTTTGTAATCCTCTTTCTTCGACCTTCGGGAGGTCTCTTTCAGGGATTACTTGTCTTTTGTAGGAGGTCGACTCCGTTAGGTCGATCTCTTCTAAGTTATTTCGTAATCCTCTTTCTTGGACCCTTGTTAGGTCTCTTTCAGGGATTACTTTTATAACTTGTTTTTGTAGGGGACCGACTTCGTTAGGTCGATCTCTTCTAAGTTATTTCGTAATCCTCTTTCTTGGACCTTTGTTAGGGCTCTTTCAGGGATTACTTATATAACTTATTTTTGTAGGAGACCGACTTCGTTAGGTCGATCTCCTCTAAGTTATTTTGTAATCCTCTTTCTTGGACCTTTGTTAGGTCTCTTTCAGGGATTACTTTTATAACTTGTTTTTGTAGGGGACCGACTTCGTTAGGTCGATTTCTTCTAAGTTATTTTGTAATCCTCTTTCTTGGACCTTTGTCAGGTCTCTTTCAGGGATTACTTTTATAACTTGCTTTTGTAGGGGACCGACTTCGTTAGGTCGATCTCTTCTAAGTTATTTTGTAATCCTCTTTCTTGGACCTTTGTCAGGTCTCTTTCAGGGATTACTTTTATAACTTGTTTTTGTAAGGGACCGACTTCGTTAGGTCGATCTCTTCTAAGTTATTTTGTAATCCTCTTTCTTGGACCTTTGTCAGGTCTCTTTCAGGGATTACTTTTATAACTTATTTTTGTAGGAGGTCGACTTCGTTAGGTCGATCTCTTCTAAGTTATAGCAATTCCTCTTTAATAGGGTTGGCCAGACCTCTTTCCAGGGATTCGCTGATAACTTGGGTTGACTTGGTCCGACTTTTTGATGTCGGCCAGTCTCTTTAAGTTATTTATATTAGCTATCTGTAAGACCTCGTCAGGTTCTTTTTAGATTGCTTTCGATAACTTCTTACATTATTCTGTGTTCATTTTTGCCGATTTGTAGAAAGTGGTTGGCATATCGAGCTCGTCCTTTGGGTGAATCGTGTTTTCACCTTTATTGGACGATTTGTCTTTATCGTGGTCGTGCAGTGAAATTGTTTTTCACTTTTTGCCGACCTGTAGCTTTATAATCGGACGATGAATGCTTCAGAATAATGCGTCTTGAAATCTTTGTAGAATACCTAGGTAATATTTTATTCAAAGAAAAATGCAAATATATACATGTGGGATTTTTCTCATCCTCTTAAGTTGGGTTTGGGTCTCGACCTGGTGCCTCATTAAAAAAAAAACTTTTCAGGAAAAAGAGCGCATCCACTGGTGAGATCCTTTACCTTTCTAACTGTAGTACCTTCTTAGATTGCAGGCATGCCATGACCTTGGAAGCTCCCGTCCGTCGAGTTCGGATATTCTGTAGTAGCCCTTCCCGAGTACTTCTGTGACCCGGTATGGTCCTTTCCAATTGGCTGCCAGTTTTCCCTCTCCGGGTCGAGTTGTTCCTATGTCGTTTCGGATTAAGATGAGATCGTTCTCAGTGAAACTCCTTGGTACTACCCTTTGGTTATATCTGGAAGCCATTCGACGTTTTAACGCTTCTTCCCTGATCCGAGCTCTTTCCTGGATCTCAGGTAGTAGGTCGAGTTCTTCCCTCTAGAGTTGGGGGTTTGCTCCCTCATTATAATGGACTGCCCTGTGCGATCCTTCCTCAATTTCTACTGGAATCATTGCCTCCGTTCCGTATGTTAACCGAAATGGGGATTCCTTTGTGGTAGAATGTGGCGTCGTTCGATAGGCCCATAGGACTTGTGGAAGCTCCTCTGCCTAAGCTCCCTTTGCATCTTGTAGTCTTCATTTTAACCCTGCTAATATGAATTTATTGGCGGCTTCGGCCTGTCCGTTGGCTTGAGGCTGTTCGACAGAGGTAAACTGGTGCTTTATATTCAAGTCGGATACTAGTTTTCTGAAGCCGGCATCTGTGAATTGGATGCCATTGTCTGTGGTTATTGAATATGGGATCCCGAATCTTGTGACAATGTTTCTGTATAAAAACTTCCGGCTTCTTTGGGCAGTGGCGTTGGCTAAGGGTTCTGCCTCGATCCACTTTGTGAAGTAATCTACCCCTACTATGAGGAATTTAACTTGCCCCGATCCCTGGGGAAATGGGCCGAGAAGGTCGAGTCCCCACTTCGCAAAAGGCCAAGGTGCGGTTACACTGATGAGTTCTTCTGGTGGGGCGATGTGGAAGTTGGCATGCTTCTGACATGGTGGACATGTCTTTACGAACTCTGTAGATTCTTTCTGTAGAGTTGGCCAGTAAAACCCTGCCCTGAGTATCTTTTTGGCAAGAGCCCTCGCTCCGAGATGACTGCCGCAGATGCCGCTGTGTACCTCTTCTAGCACTTCCCTGGTGTGGGAGGTCGGCACGCACTTTAGTAATGGCACCGATATCCCTCTTTTGTACAGGGTGTTGTTTATAATGGTGTAGTATTGTGCTTCCCTTTTTAGCTTCTTTGCTTCCTTTTCTTCTGCGGGGAGCGTTCCTGACTTGAGGTAGTTGATTATGGGGATCATCCAGTCTTGGTCCTGGCCTGTTATGTTTAGGACTTTTTCTGTTTCCGAGATTGATGGGTTCTGTAGCATTTCCTGGATGAGGCTTCTATTATTGCCTCCTGGTTTGGTGCTAGCCAGCTTTGAGAGTGCGTCAGCTCGAGCATTTTGCTCGCAGGGTATGTGGCAGATCTTGTATTTCCCGAATTGTTCGAGCTGTTGCTTAGTTTTATCCAGGTATCTTTTCATGATGGGATCTTTGGCTTGGTAGCTCCCTGCTATCTGTGATGTGACCACTTGCGAATCACTATAGATTGTGAGTTTTCACGCTCCCACTTCTTCAGCCAGTTTCAAGCCAGCTAGCAACGCTTCGTATTCCGCCTGGTTATTTGAAGCCGGGAATCCGAACTTGAGGGAAAGCTCAACTTGGGCTCCCTGGTTGCTTTCTATTATCACTCCTGTGCCACTTCCTGTTTTGTTTGAAGATCCATCCACATACAAATTCCACTCTATGGGGGCCTCTAGGGCATCTGTGAACTCGGCGACAAAATCGGCTAGGTATTGTGATTTGATGGCGGTCCGAGCTTCATATTGGAGGTCGAATTCTGACAGCTCGACTGCCCATTGTAGAATTCTACCAGCTAAATCCGTTTTTTGTAGTATTCCTTTTAAGGGCTGATTAGTTCGAACTTTGATGGTGTGGGCCTGGAAGTAGGGGCGGAGTCGCCGAGATGTTAAGACGAGAGTGTAAGCAAATTTTTCTATTTTCTGATAGTTCAGCTTGGATCCCTGTAGTGCTTTGCTAATGAAGTAGATGGGTTGTTGCCCGTTTTCGCTTTCTCGGATCAATGCTGATGCTACTGCCTTTTCTCCTACTGCAAGATATAGTACGAGTGGTTCTCCTTCTTGAGGTCGGGATGGGATAGGTGGCTGTCCTAAGAACTTCTTAAAGTCTTGGAACGCTTGTTCGCACTCTGTCGTCCATTCGAACTGTTTTCCTTTTCTTAAATTTGTATAGAAGGGGAGAGATCTTATTGCAACTCCTGCTAAGAATCGGGATAGGGCGGCCAACCTCCCGTTGAGTTGCTGTACTTCTTTCACGCAGGTTGGGCTCTTCATGTTTAATATGGCATGGCATTTATCTGGGTTTGCTTCAATTCCCCGTTGTGTGAGCATGAAGCCTAAGAATTTTCCTGCTTCTACCGCGAAGGTGCATTTAGCTGGATTGAGTCGCATACCATGTTTCCTGATGGTGTCGAACACTTGGGCTAGGTCGGTCAACAGTGTCTGTTCGCTTTTCATTTTAATTAGCATGTCGTCCACATAAACTTCCATGATTTTCCCGATGTGCTCCGAGAAGACTTTATTCATTAATCTTTGATAAGTGGCTCCTGCGTTCTTAAAGCCGAAAGGCATTACAATGTAGCAGTAGTTTGCCTTTGGCGTTAAGAATGAAGTCTTTTCCTGGTCCGGTGGGTACATGGGGATTTGGTTGTATCCCGAATACGCATCCATAAACGAGAGATATTTATACCCAGAGGAAGCGTCTACCAGGGCGTCGATACTCGGGAGTGGGTATGGATCTTTTGGGCAAGCTTTGTTGAGATCTGTATAATCGGTGCACATTCACCACTTCCCGTTTGATTTCTTCACCAAGACAACATTGGCTAGCCATAGTGGGTATTTGACTTCTCTTATAAATCCAGCTTCCAATAGTGCCTGCACTTGCTCTTCCACAGCCTGGGATCGCTCTGGCCCGAGCTTTCTTCGTCTCTGTTGTACTGGTCGAGATCCTGGATAGACTGCCAACTTGTGACACATTAGCTTAGGGTCTATACCTGGCATGTCTGCGGCTTTCCATGCAAACAGGTCGGCATTATTTCGCAAAAATTGTATTAGCAGTTCTTTTAGATCTCCTTTGAGGATTGTGCCGATATTAGTTGTTTTTTTCGAGGTTACTGTTTGGATATGCTCTATGTTCTTTTTCTTCTAGGCCGAGCTTATCGAAGGCTGTTTTGAATAAGATGTCGGTAGAACTCCCTTGGTCTATTAATGTCCGGTGTAGGTTAGCGTTTGCCAAGATGATGGTGATAACCATGGGATCGTCGTGTCCGGTAATGATACCGGTTGCATCCTCCTTAGTAAATGTTATCGCTGGGATGCTGAGTGCTTCTTCCTCTCCTTCGACATGGTATATCTCTTTGAGGTATCTTTTACGAGAAGATTTGGAGATTCCTCCTGCTGCGAAACCGCCATGTATCATATGGACGTGTCTTTCTGGCGTCCGAGGTGATCGTTCTGTTCGTTCGGTATCATCATCCCTTCGTCTCTTTCTTTGCTCGTCATCTCGGGTGGCTAGGAATCGATCTAGTTTTCCTTCCCTTACCAATTTTTCTATGATGTTCTTTAAATCGAAGCATTCGTTAGTGGAGTGTCCTCGGACCCGATGATATTCACAATACTCTTTTCGGTTTCCTCCTCCCTTTTTGCCTTTAAGTGGCCGAGCTGGGGGGATTTTTTCTGTGTGGCAGACTTCTTTATATATTTCGACTAGTGATGCCCTAAGAGGAGTGTAATTATGGTACTTTTTAATTTTCTCTCCTTGTCTGTCGTCTTTCCTTTTGGATTCTTTGTCTCTGTCACGGTAGGAAGTTCCCGATTTTGAGGACTCTCCTAGACGAGCGTTTTCTTCCATATTGATATATTTTTCTGCTCTCTCCTGAACTTCGTCGAGGGTAGTCGGGTACTTTTTTGATATAGATTGGCTGAAAGGTCCCTCTCGTAGGCCGTTGATGAGTCCCATGATTGCGGCTTCCGTGGGTAAACTTTGTATGTCCATGCATGTTTTGTTGAATCTTTCCATGTAGTTGCGAAGGCTCTCCCGATCTCCTTGTTTGATTCCTAATAAACTGGGGGCGTGCTTAGCTTTATCCTTTTGAATGGAAAATCTGGCTAAGAATTTCTTAGCTAAGTCGTCGAAACTTGAGATGGATTTTGGTGGTAAGTTGTCGAACCACCGCATAGCTGTCTTTGTCAGAGTTGTTGGGAAGGCTTTACAGCGAACAGCATCTGGGGCGTCGGTAAGATACATTCTGCTTCTGAAGTTACTGAGATGGTGGTTAGGATCCGTGGTGCCGTCATATAGAGCCATATCTGGGAGTTTGAAGTCTTTTGGAATTTTGGTTTTCATGATTTCCCTAGTGAAGGGGTCTTGCTCTTTGTGTGAATTCTCCTCGAGATTAGTGCGAGGGGCTTTTGATTTGAGATCGGCTTCTAATTGCTACAGTTTTTCTTCCAACTCCCGACGTCGCCGCATCTCTCTTTGTAGATCTGTTCCGATTTTCCTTTGTTGGTGGGTTTCTTTTTCCAGTTGTTTTAGGCGATCTAGGAGTGCTTCTATGGCCCCTGAATTTGGTGAGTCTTTGTCTTGGTTGGTCTCCAGAGTGTCTTGTAGCGTGACGTTCGCATTTTTGTGCGGTGTTCGATCCTCAAGGCCTGAATCGTGATCGTTGTCATGGTTGTCCGCCATGGTGATGGGATGACTTCCAGGTTCCCCGGCAACGGCGCCAATGTTCCGAGGGTTACCTGAAACTGTAGGCCGACCTCGGATGAGATCTTCTGTACTGGTCGGAGCTGTTGTGTCCGACTTGTTGATGGTGGCCGGAGCCGCCGCGTCCGACTTGTTGGACTGGCTACACTTCTGATCCTTGGTCACCGGAGGGTGGGGGGTTCCTGCAAGAGACTCCGATGCTTAAGTTAGCACGAGTATTAAACATGTTTTATGTAGAATCAGAGTATGAGTTATACCTGGGTGCTCCAGTGTATTTATAGTAGTTGTAGAGTGACCTTTCTAGATAAGATAAGTTAGTTATCTTATCTTATCTTTATCTTTGAGTTGAAGTCAGCTTATCTTCAAGGGAACCGCCCTTATCTCTTATAGGCTTGGACGACCTTTGGACTTGGGTCGTGTTCCTCTAATTGGGCCCTTTATGGGTTTTTCCTGTCAACTTGGCCGAGTTCTTTAAGAAGAAGTCGGTCCGCTTGACCTGAAGAGGTCGGTTGCTTTGTCGTTGATCATCCCAGGTCGGGTAGCTCGACCCAGGGTATGAACAACGGCCTTGGAGAACGTGGCTACTGCTATGCAGGCCATTGCAGAGGATCTTGGGCAACAGTTGAACAATAATGGAAATGACGGAGGTGGAACTCAGGGCCCGATGACATTGGCAACCTTTTTGAAGGTTAAATCCACCTAAGTTCAAGGGAACCACTAGCCCGACTGAAGCCAACACCTGGTTTCAGGCTATGGAGCGAGCACTGCATGCGCAGATGGTACCTGAAGGGCAGTGTGTTGAGTTTGCTACCTGTCTGCTCACTGGAAAAGTATCACATTGGTAGCAAGGGGTCCGATGTCTCCTACAGTATGGTGATGACCCTATCACTTCGGGTGCCTTCCAGGAGGAGTTCTATAAGAAGTACTTTCCAACTTCTGCCAGGACGGCCAAGGAACTCGAGTTACTGTAGCCGAAGCATGATACTTGTCCGTATCTGAGTATACTGACATGTTTGAAGAGTTGTTCAGGTTTTTCCGTATGTGTCAGGGAGCTCCGGGAGACTATGAGGAATGGAAGTGCCTTAAGTATAAAGGAGGACTCCGGAGCGATATCTTCAGTTCAGTGGGACTAATGGAGATTAGAACCTTCCCAAAGTTGGTGAACAAGAGTAGGGTTGCTGAAGAGTGTGTGAAGAAGGCATCTGCAGAGAGAGGAAGCCATAGGGGACCATTCCTACAGAACCGAGGGAAGAGCCTTGCTCCTAGAGGTCCGCCTTTCAAGTGGGGAGGTTCTGGATCACACCAGACTCAGGGTCAGAACACTTTCATGAAGGCCCAACAACAACAACTCCCAAGGGAGGAGATTTGGAAAGCAGCCTTAGAATGAGCAAGCTTGTGCTAGGTGTGTGATGAACGGATAATTTATACGCTTTTTGGCATTGTTTTTAGATAGTTTTTAGTATAATTTAATTAGTTTTTACTATGTTTTTATTAGTTTTATGCAAAATTCACATTTCTGGACTTTACTATGAGTTTGTATGTTTTTCTGTGATTTCAGGTATTTTCTGACTGAAATTGAAGGACCTGAGCAAAAATCTGATTCAGAGGCTGAAAAAGGACTGCAGATGCTGTTGGATTCTGACCTTCCTGCACTCGAAATGGATTTTCTGGAGCTACAGAAACCCAATTGGCGCGCTCTTAATTGCGTTGGAAAGTAGACATCCAGGACTTACCAGCAATATATAATAGTCCATACTTTGCCCGAGTTTTGACGACGCAAACTAGTGTTCAAACGCCAACTTCCTGCCCTATTCTGAAGTTAAACGCCAGAAACAGGTTACAAATCAGAGTTAAACGCCAGAAATAGGCTACAACCTGGCGTTTAACTCCAAAAAGAGTCTCTACACATGAAAGCTCAATGCTCAGCCCAAGCACACACCAAGTGGGTCCGTAAGTGGATTTCTGCATCAATTACTTATCTTCTGTAACCCTAGCTACTAGTTTCGTATAAAAACTACTTTTAGTGATTTATTTCATGTCGTCTTTTTGACCATCTTTGGTCGTCCTTTTGACCATCTTTGGACGTTTAGTCCCTAGACCTTGGAGGCTGGCCATTCGGCCATGCTTAGACTATTTTCACTTATGTATTTTCAACGGTGGAGTTTCTACACCTCATAGATTAAGGTGTGGAGCTCTGCTGTTCCCCATGAATTAATGCAAAGTACTATTATTTTCTTATTCAACTCAAGCTTATTCTTATTCTAAGATATTCGCTTGCACTTCAACATAATGAATATGATGATCCGTGACACTCATCACTATTCTCAACCTATGAATGCGTGCCTGACAACCACTTTTGTTCGACCTTAGATTGAGCATGTATCTCTTAGCCTCCTGATCGTGAGATCAGAGTCTTCGTGGTATAAGCTAGAATTATTGGCGGCCATTCTTGAGATCCAGAAAGTCTAAACCTTGTCTGTGGTATTCCGAGTAGGATCTGGGAAGGGATGACTGTGACGAGCTTCAAACTCGCGAGTGTTGAGCATAGTGACAGACGCAAAAGGATCAATGGATCCTATTCCAACATGAGTGAGAATCGATAGATGATTAGCCGTGCAGTGACATCGCATTTGGACCATTTTCACTGAGAGGACGGGAAGTAGCCATTGACAACGATGATGCCCGACATACAGCTTGCCATGGAAAGGAGTATGAATGATTGGATGAAGGCAGTAGGAAAGCAGAGATTCAGAAGGAACAAAGCATCTCCATACGCTTATCTGAAATTCCTACCACTGAATTGCATAAGTATCTCTATCCTATTTTATATTTTAATTATATTTTAATCATCAAAATCCCATAATCATTTGAATCTGCCTGACTGAGATTTACAAGGATGACCAAAGCTTGCTTCAAGCCAACAATCTCCGTGGGATCGACCCTTACTCACGTAAGGTTTATTACTTGGATGACCCAGTGCACTTGCTGGTTAGTTGTGCGGAGTTGTGAAAAAGAATTGAGATTATGAACGTCATGCACCAAGTTTTTGGCGCCGTTGCCGGGGATCACAATTTCGTGCACCATTCTTCCCCATCACTCAAATCATAAATAGGAGGTTTAGTGAAGTCTACCTCAACATCAATTCCAAGTATAACGGGGAAGGACTCATTAAGCTCAAAAGGATCATATGTTGATGTGGAATCATCATAAATAGGAGGGTTTGTTGCTTGGAACCCTTCTTCTAATTCTTCACTCACAATATACCTTGGAGGTTGCACATCCTCCTCAACATTGCTTTCTACTCCGATGGAAGAAGGCTCAATAAGATCATCAAGGGGATTGATCAATGTGGACAAAAAATCACTAATGATGGAATCCACTTCTTGCTCAATATCCCTTAACTCTCTATCCAATTCCTTAACATCCCTTCCTAACTCCGTGGAAGGAGGCTCTTCAAATTGAGATTCCTCTATGTACTCAACGTATCCTAAGTACCCAACCACTACTTCCTTTTGTTCAATAATCTCTACCTCCTCCTCTTGTTGTACTTCTTGCTTTAACTCCTCTTCCTCACCTTGGAGCTTCAATTCCACTCCCTCGCTAAGCTCTTTGGGTACTTCTCCACATTCAACAATGGGAGTGCCTTGATGCTTTGGTTTAGGCGGGATGAGACCATGTTGCTAACGGCTTCCGCCACGGTGGTGAGCACGGCTTCTATTTTCTTGAACTCTTCTTCGTGCTTCACACACCTAGCTAGAAGTTCTTGTTGCTCTCGCATTAGGTCTTCTGATGAAGGTGGTGGTGGAAGAGAGAGTTCATTGTTTGAGGGAAAGGTGTTGTTGTTGGAAGGTGGTTCATGTTGGTGAAAGTCTTGAGGTGGTGTACATGGAATTTGTGGTTCTTGGGGGTATTGGTGTTGGAAAGGTGGTGGCTCTAGATATGGTTCATATGGTGGTCATTATGGTGGGTATGGGTTGGGGTTATATGGAGGTGAATGGTGGTACGAGGCTTGTGAGTATGGTTGTTGAGGGCTATGTTGAGGAGGGGGTTCATATGCATGTGATGGGTGTGGTTGACAATCACAATAGGGGTCATCACATAAATTAGATTGGTATACATTAGGATTAGGGGTATACCCATAAGAATTCGAAGAGTAGTCATGTTGGGGTGACGCTTGAACGGCTCTGATAGCATAACATGCCTTTTGCGTGAGGAGAGTAGTCATGTCCCCAAGCACTCTTGTCAATCTTTGATTTCCAAATCCTTGATACACATCCTCATTAAAGCTTCCATTTCCTACAACATAGTTTGAACTAAACTCATAGCCAAAGTGTTGAGAATTCATGGTGAAAGAGAAAATAAAAATAAAAGCTAACAAGAAATAAAGAAAACTAGGTCCTACAACTAGCAAAAATCAACAAACAAACCCAAAATCAAGCTATTCACAATATATCCAATAGCCAATGACATAGCACCATTGTAACTCCCCGGCAACGGCGCCATTTTGATGAGTGAATTCTTTGGTGGTATAGAATTTTCTCAATTAAAATCTCGTTGCTAGTATAGCTCTATACCAACAAACAATCCTCCCAATCAAAAATTATGGTTTTGTCACAAGTACAAACCCCAATAAAAATTAACCGAAGTATTTAGACTCTGGGTCGTCTCTCAAGGAATTACAATGAAGTGAATGATTATTGGCTATGAAGGAACAAGGGGGTTTGATTGATAAAGGAGGCAATAAAATAAATGACAAGAAAAGTAAATCAAGCAAGCATTTAAAGAAGACAAGTAATAAAGAGAAGCAATTAATAAAGGAAGACATTCATGGCAAGTATTGAGATTATAGGCTTTCCATCCTAGTCACTAATAACAATAATCAATACGAATTTATCTCATTACGTCATCCCCGACAATCGAAGAAGGTAACATATCATCTTCACATTCAAAGAAAGTCTAACAAGACTAGCTAATCTCAATCCAAATGTCCTAATCAACTCCCTAAGTGAATTAGCAAGAGATTAGAGTTAATGGAAACAATACTAGCTAACAACTCTAGATCACCAACATGAGTTGGGTATTTATGACTCAAGATTACCTAATTACTATTTCCAAGCCAAGAATGCTCAAAATCTACTCTAACATCCACCAAGCATTTTGTCAAACACTTGGAAGGCATAAAAGGAAAGCATAATAAATTGCAAGGAATAGTAAATCTACCAACTACCAATTGCAAGAAAAGTAAAATTCACAACTCAAATCATCAATAAAAAGAACATCAAACATCAATTGCATTAATAGAAAATCCAAATCCAACAAGTGTTCATCAATCCTAAACAAAGAGGCATGAAAAGGAAAATTAACAAGAGATAATAAGAGAATTACACTACTAGAGCATGAAAATGTAGAAGAAACAAGATGAAGGCAAAGAATTAAACATGGATCTATGATGCAATTAACCCTAGGAACTCTAATTCTAGAGAGAAGAGGGACCTTCTCTCTCTAGAAACTAAGCTACATGATGCAAAAACTCCAAACAATTGCTCCCTCTTTGCTCAATCTTCAATTCTGCATCAAATACCCTCAGAAATAAGTTGGATTTGGGCTTGGGCAGCTCAGAAATCACTCCCAGCATTTTGCCTTTAAGTGAGTCACATACGAGCATCGACGCGTACGCGTGGGTCACGCGTGTGCGTCGCTTGGCAATTTTCCTACCCACGCGTACGCATCATGTACGCGTATGCGTCGCCATGCAACTTCACTTTCCACGGGTGCGCGTCTGCTGCACGTGCACGTGAGTTGATTTACTCCAAATCCTTGTTTCCTCATGCATTCTCCACTTTGTATGCTTTTCTCTTCATTTCTTCCATCCAATACTTGCCTTATGAACCTGAAATCACTCAACAAACACATCAAGGCATCGAATGGAATTAAAGTGAATTCAAATCACCAATTTAAGGGCCTAAAAAGCATATTTTTACACTTAAGCGCAAATTAAGGGAGAATTACAAAACCATGCTATTTCATTGAATAAATGTGGGAAAAGGTGATAAAATCCCCCAAAATAAGCACAAGATAAACCACAAAATTGGGGTTTATCAAACCTCCTCACACTTAAACTAAGCATGTCCTCATGCTAAAATCAAGAAAGAAGCAAAGGGTATCAACATTTATTCAATGCAAACTAACTATATACAACATATCTATATGCAATCTATCTATATGAATGCATTTACTTGATCAAAATAAATCAATTCCCAAGAAAGCATATATGCACAAGGGCTAAAGCAATCGCAATCAAATCAAACACACAATTAAATTGAGTTATTGAAAGATTTTACAAACTTGCAAGAAAGATGATCATGGGTGGAAGCATGTAATTGAGCGATCGAACCCTCACCGGATGTGTAGCTGCTCTAATCACGCAAGTGTTTAGGGGTTGATTCACTCAATTCTCCCCTAATCATGCTTTCCAAGATTTGTTTTTCATCTAACAATCAATAATTATTTCATGCATGCATACAATTATCATGAGGACTTTCCCATATGTTGTAATGGGGCTAGGGTCAAGGTAAGATTGTATATGGTCAAGTGGACTAGAAATTTGAATCTTTGATTAACTTAACTATACAATTTCAAAGCTAACCTAACTACCCATTCTTCACTCTTTCACACACTCATGCATTCTCTTATGATTACCACACATATGTATTGACTCTTATTGAACTTTAGACTTTGGGGCCTTTTGTCCCCTTTTTATTGTAATTCTTTTTCTTTATTTTTCTATTTTTATTTTTATTTTTTTATTTTTTATTTTTTATTTTTTTCAAACTAAAATATATACAAGAACATCAATGCATATGGTATAAACATAATTGATACATGAGTATGTACCTAATTCCCAAGATTTTTCAACAAAAACACAAACACCCTTTTATCTCTACCCAGTGTTTCCAACTTTTCCAGAATCAAATAATGAACATTCTCACTAGTCTAAGCTAATCAAAAATCCAAACAAGGAACATTTGTTGTTTTTCACTTAGGCTTGTAATGTGCTACAATTAAGAACAAATGGGTTAAGTATAGGCTCAAAATTGGTTAACAATGGAAGATAAAAGGTTGGCTATTTGGGTAAGTGAGCTATTTGAAACAATGGCCTCAATCATATAAGTGCATGTATACACAAGATAATGGACATAAAGAATCAAACCAATCAAAGATTACAATCATAGGAAGAGAATAATGCACACAAGAATGAAAATAAGTGGTTATAAGATGTAACCACATCCTTAAGGCTCAGGTCTCACATGCTTGTATTCTTAGCTCAAAAATCATGTTCCACAATATGTATAATTCAAGCAAGCTCTAAAATTTTTTTTTCAATCAATTGGGGTGCCTATAGATAAAAATCCTTGGAGAATCTCATTATTTGACTAAGCTTATTATATACATATGCAAAATAAGAAAATGTAACTAAAAATCCTACAAGGCCTAAGAATGAAATGCAAAAGTGTTGGGATTAGAAACTTGTCACCCAAAAACGCCGACTGGTCGGACGACCTCCCCACACTTAAAAGTTTGCACCGTCCTCGGTGCACTCAACGATGAGCAAAGGGGTACGGAGGCTTTCCGAGTTGCTACCTTCAGCTGGTGGGTCAACCGGTGCTGCGTGTTCTTTGTCTCGCTTCTGTGTTTGCTTGTGGTGCACCATTCATGAAAAGCAAAAATATAACACCGTAAGATGAGAAAATGCAAAAGTAAGGAAGTGTACATTATTGGAATGAGGTAAATCACTAGAATTGAGTGAGTGAATTGGTGTGACATTAGAGAATAGTGTGTGGGTTCTAAGTTGCGCGCGGGTTAGAACACATACACACTAGCATAAAAGCTATGTCACAATTACACAAAAGAAAGCATACTCTTCACTCATTCTAGTGTGCTTGAGATGCTCTAAACTTGTAGGCTAAGACAACCAGACAAGCAATAAAGAAGCATGAAAGCATTCAAGCCAAAAGCAAGCAATTGTAAAATTGGATAATGAATGGACATTGATTGATGTGTAAGTAAACTTGGTGAACAAAATGGTATATGAAACTTACACAACAAACAATGACACATACTAAAGTTGTTGCAACACCTAATTAAGTGGCATAGGGGTGGAACACATGAGTGCTATGGAACTTAGAGAAAGGAATATAGAAGTGAAAATCAATCACATAGCAAGCATGGTCCACAAAGCTTGAAAAGCTCAAAAATATGTCACTCGGTAAGCTTTCAATCCAATTCCACAATTCCACAAATCTCAATGCATGAAATAGGTGATGGTCAATCAGAACAACCATCCTTAAAAAAATGCATTGATAATGTACAATTGCCTAACAATAGATAATGAATGCATGGTGGCCAAAACATGCAATTCAAAGAGTTTAGATGCATGAAGGCAATGTACCAAGTACTTGGTATTCAAAATCATCAATCATGAAAAGTTCCAAACCAAGTAACCAAATATAACCTCAATAAAGAAATCCAACAATGAATATAAACAAAATTGATGTTAAGATAACATCCTATTAGTAATAAGCAGCAGTAAATAGTAAACAAGATGAGTAATCCAACACTTATAATGGAAAACAAAAATTAGACAAAAATTAAACTAACTAACTAACTAAAAGAAATGGTTTTATATGGTGTTTGGTAGTGTTGGATGATGTTTGAAGGGTGGAAAGAAAAGAAGAGAAGAGAGAAGAACGAGAGAAATGGAAAGAAGATGATAAAGAAGATGGTTGATGCATGGCAATCCACGCGTGCGCGTCAGTGACGCGTGGGCGTGGAAAGGGCAAAATGGAAGCGACGTGTACACGTGAGGCATGCGTGCGCATCGGTGGCGTATTTCGAGAGCGATGCGTACGCGTGAGGTGCGTGTACGCGTGAGTTGGCGTGCGCGCTTCGCACAGTGTGCGCGCACTGTCCGCGTAACTCTCGGGAAAATAGCTTGGGGGTGGAAATACGCAATCCACGCGTATGCGTACATGACGCGTGCGCGTGGATGGTGCTCTGTTTTTCAAAATTTTTCCATATTTTTGCACCAAACCAAGCAGTCCAAACCTCCAAACAACTACCCACTGCCGAGGATTGATGATTTCATGGATTAGTTACAAGGAGCTGGAGTTTTCTCCAAGATCGATTTGCGATCTAGTTATCACCAGATAAGGGTGAGGGGTGAGGACATCCCTAAAACCGCTTTCAGGACTCGTTACGGTCATTACGAGTACACTGTAATGTCTTTTGGGTTAAAAAACGCTCCTGTAGTGTTTATGGATTATATGAATAGAGTTTTCCGTTCGTTTCTGGATAAATTCGTTGTTGTCTTCATTGATGACATACTGATTTATTCCAAGACTGAAGAAGAATATGCAGAAGACTTGAGGACCGTGTTGCAGATACTAAAGGAAAAGAAACTCTGTGCGGAACTGTCTAAATGTGAATTCTGGAAGAGTAAGGTGAAGTTTCTGGGTCACGTGGTGAGTAAGCAAGGGATAGCAGTAGACCTATCTAAGGTGGAGACGGTAATGGATTGGGGGCGACCAACCTCTGTAACTGAGATAAAAAGTTTTCTGGGTCTAGCTGGCTATTACCGAGGATTCATCAAAGGCTTTTCGCAGATAACTTTGCCATTGACAAGGTTAACCCACAAGGACGCGCCATTTTTTTGGACTCCTGAGTGTGAAGAGAGCTTTCAGGCGTTGAAGCAAAAGTTGACCACCGCACCTGTGTTGGTGTTACCTGAGCCAAATGAATCATTTGAGGTGTATTGTGATGCCTCACTGAAGGGTCTAGGGTACGTGCTGATGCAACATCGTAACGTGGTGGCGTATGCCTCACATCAGTTGAGACCTCATGAAGTTAATTACCCTATGCACGATTTGGAGCTTGCTGCGGTTATGTTTGCGCTAAAGGTGTGGAGGCATTACCTCTATGGGGTTATGTTCCAAGTTTTCCCTGATCACAAGAGCTTGAAATATCTCTTTGATCAGAAAGAACTTAATATGCGGTAGAGGAGGTGGATGGAATTACTGAAGGACTACGACTTTGAGTTGAATTACCATCCGGGGAAAGCGAATGTAGTGGCGGATGCGTTAAGTCAGAAGTCGTTGTATGCTTCTTGGATGATTCTTTGCAAAGAGGAGTTGCTCAAGGAATTCGAGAGTCTGAAGATTGATGTTCAATAAGTGTCTGGAACTCTATGTTTGAGTCGATTACAAATCTCAAGTGATTTTAAATCCAAACTCCTAAAGGCTCATCAAGATGATGACGTGTTACTGAAGGTGTTACTAGCTATTGAGCAAGGGAAGCATTGGAGAGTGTCGGAGGATCAAGATGGATTATGGAGATTCAAGAGTAGGATCATTGTGCCGGATGTTGGCACTTTGCGACAAGATATCTTAAAGGAAGCACACAAAAGTAGATTTTTTATTCACCCAGGGAGTACAAAGATGTACCATGATTTAAAGACGATGTTTTGGTGGCCGGGTATGAAGAATGATGTGGCAGAATATGTTTCAAAGATTTTAACCTGTCAGAAACTAAAGATCGAACACCAGAGACCTTCCAGAACGTGGCAACCTTTAGAGGTTTCGCAATGGAAGTGGGAAAGCATTGTGATGGACTTTGTGTCAGGTTTGCCAAGGACTAGGGCCGATTTTGATGCTGTCTGGGTGATTGTGGACCGACTGATGAAGTCAGCTCACTTTTTACCCATTCGGATGACTTACACCCTTGAGGAGCTAACACGGTTGTACATAAAGGAGATTGTGAGACTTCATGGTGTACCTGCTACTATAATCTCTGATAGAGATCCTCGTTTCACTTCGAGGTTTTGGGGTGCATTTCAGAAAGATTTTGGAACCCGATTAAGCTTGAGCACATCTTACCATTCTCAAACAGATGGTCAATCCGACAGGACGATCCAAACTTTAGAAGACATGTTGAGGGCTTGTGTTATGGATCAGCCGGCGTCCGGCGAGCTGGGATCGATATATGCCACTAGTGGAGTTTGCGTACAATAATAGCTACCATGCGAGCATCGGAATGGCTCCATACGAGGCTCTATATGGGAGGAAGTGTCAATCTTTGCTATGTTGGTATGAAGCTGGAGAGAAAGGCTTATTGGGGCCGGAGATGATAGCTGAGACCACTGAACAAGTCAAGAAAATCCGAGATAGGATGCTTACTGCGCAGAGTCGTCAGAAGAGTTACGCCAATCAGAGGCGGAAGCCCTTGGAATTTGAGGAAGGAGATCATGTTTTCCTTAAAGTTATCCCAACCACAGGAGTAGGTAGAGCAATTAAAGCAAAGAAGTTGAATCCTCAATACATTGGTCCATTTCAGATCTTGGAGAGGGTTGGACCGGTGGCGTATCGAATGGCTCTACCACCCTACCTTTCGAACCTGCACGACGTATTTCACGTGTCGTAGCTTCGGAAGTATACTCCTGATACTAGCCATGTGTTGGAACCTGAATCGGTTCAGTTAAAAGAAGATTTGACACTTCCAGTGGCTCCGGTAAGAATTGATGATACAAGTATCAAATGATTGCATAGAAAAGGGGTTTCGTTAGTCAAAGTGGCATGGAGTCGAGACGGTGTTGAGGAGAACACTTGGGAACTTGAGTCGGAGATGTGAACTGACTACCTGCACTTATTCTCAGGTAATTGAATTAGAATTTTGTGGGCAAAATTTTCAATTAGGTGGGTAGAATGTAAAACCCAGTTAATTAATGACTAATTAACCCATAAAAGAAAATTTATCCTAGAAAGTCAAAAATGTGATTTTTATGGCTTAATATGATAGAGGAGATTGAAACGAGAATTTTGATACCAATTTTATAGGAATCGGCCCAAGATTGGACCGAATGGGCCAACCGGACCCATATTGGGCCATTAACCCAACCTAACTAAACCTAAAATCCTAATTTTCAGCATTCTCTCTCCACTCTAAGCACTCTTACGCGCTGAAATGAAAGCACAAGGGGGAAGAAACTCTTCCAAAGTTCTATCTCTCACTTGATCTTCAAACCACCATAACTTTTGATCCGGAGCTCCGATTGCCACACCGTTTGCGGCCACGCGTTTACCACGAAGAGCTCTACAAAAATCCACTACTTTATTCTTGAGGTAAGCCACGATTTCATCTCAGTTACTCAGCCCTTAATTTCGAATTTTTGGATGAAAAGTGTTGAGATTTTGGACTCTTTGATGTTATAGGATCCAACTAGCTTGAAGGAGAAGATTAATCTTGTCTCCTTGATCCTTGGGTGTGGGAAGATTCTCAATCCTAGAGGAATTTATTGGTTTATGATGTTGGATATTGAGTTGTTGTGTTTGGATGTGATAATTGTGGCTTAGGTAGTGTGTATGTGAACATTAAAGCTTGATTGAGATTTTAGAAAGCTTGGAAAAGGGCTTTGGTGTGCTAAAAATCTGTTCTTAGAGGTGTTGGGACCTTGAGAGCTTGTGGAAAAGTGATTTGGAAGTGCTCCAGGTTGAGCGGGAAAATCGGCTAAGGTATGGTCTCGGTTTTCTGTATCTAAAATATAATGGGTGTGAAAAATTAGGCTAGAGGCCCTAAGATAGGAATTGAATTGTTGATATTGTTGAATGGTTGAGATATATTGGGTGGTCATATATGTGATTATGAATATTGATGTTTTAATGGTATGATGCATGAGAAATACGCATGTTTGATATATGCTTGATGATTGATTGAGGTTGAATTGTGGGTAAAACCATGTTGATGGTGAGGGTGATATTGATTATATGTAATGATGGTTGATTGGAAAAGGTGTTGTTGGAAATTGGGATGAGAAAGAGTATATAACATGAAAATGTGTTTGAAATTGAGTTATTTGAGTGAGACGGGTTTAAATGATGGGATGGTATTTTGTGATTTTGATAAACATGTTAATGTATGAGTTGAGGAGGTTTGAGGTTGATTTTTGGTATATTTTGGTTGGTTTTGAAAAGGGTTGAAATTGGTTTGTTTGAAAAATGGCACTTTGTGGTTTTGTATGAAAATGTGATTTTTGGGCATACTTTGACGGAGCATAACTTGGACTCTGGATCCATAATTTGTGCCAAAATTGTTTAGAAATGAAACTGGATCCGGGATGTTTATGCCGTTTAAAGAACGAGTGAAAAATGATTTGAAACGGAGAAGTTACGCCCGTCCGAAGATTGGGGTTTGGAACTGTGAATTATGCAGCTTTTTAGCTTAGTAAAATTTTTGGCAGAACGCACCCCCACGTGTAGGCGTGGCCGACGCGCATGTGTTGTTTTCAGATTTTCACTTCCCACGCGTGCGCATGGCCGACGTGTACGCATCGATGGGCTGGATCAAGTGCCTAGCCAAATTCCCGAGAGTTGTGCGAGAATGGTACTGGTTTTGTGTGTAGGGCACAAATCGCACCCACGTGTACACGTGGCTGACGCGCAAGTGTCCCTTGGCTTTTCTTACATCCACGCTTGCGCGTGGGCGACACATACACATCGTTTTGATTTGTGGATTTCCACGTGTGAGCATGGGCGACGCGCACGCGTGACCCTATTTTCACCCCAAATGTTGATTTTGAGTTTTCAAAGCCAAATTTCATACTTCTAAACCTCCGATCTCACCCCTTATGACTTAAATTCTTATGATATGCCTAGCAATGGAATGAAGCCAGGAAGATGTGGTAACTTATGAATGAAGAAAGGGGAGAATTAATGATCATTGATGATCAAAGATGATTGTATAAGATACAGAGGATGGCGGTGGAAGTGTTTTGTGTGCCATGAGCTGAAAAGATGTATTTGTTAATATAATGGCTGGTTATGGATTGAACCATGAGCCAGATGGCTGGGTTATTGCCAGATTACGGCGGGGCCATTTTTGAATTATGGCTGAGTATGATTGCATATATGCTTATTGAATGAAATGTGAATGCTGCACTTCAACTATCTGAGATACGAGTTTTCCTGGGTGAAAGCAGTGGCTAGCCACCACGTACTCCAGGTGGAGACTCGATACTCTGCTGACCCTATGTCATAAGTGTGGCCGGACACTGTGAATGTTTCGGATAAGCGCGCCCCTGTGAATATACACCAGTGAGGGTGTTAGATATGAAATTATGATTTATGTTGAGTATAACTCTAGGATTGCCTTCGGCTTTTTCAGGACATTACATGTTAGATATGTAGGAACTGTTACCATGCTGGGAACCTCTGATTCTCACCCATGCAGATTTTGTGGTTTTCAGATGCAGGACATGAGGCTCCTCGCTGAGGCATGCTGGAGACTTCTGGATTAGCGAAGATCCTTAGCTCTTGGGACTTTATTTTAGTTTTATGTTTTTACTTAGATACTTATTATCTCCACTTAATAATACATACTGTGTTGACACCTCTTAGAGGTTGTTTTGGAGAACAGGTTTTGTAATTCGTCTTTTGGGTTTATTTTGGGTTCCTTACTTTATATATATCTGTATATACTTATATGCTCGGATCGGTTATCTTCGCAACCGGATCTTGTGTTTTTGATATTTGTGTTTTTGGCACTCTTATGTATATAATCTCATGTTAGCTTATCCTTTATGCAACTCGTTATGTTACCGATCGGAGTGTTGCGCTTTTCGAGTTACAATTTTGTTTTACCCCTTTTTCTTCAAAGGCTCCTAGTTATAATCATTTTTCATACTACTATACATACTAAATTTTATTTTAGAGGTCGTAATACCTTGCCATCCCTGTTTTATGAGTTAAGGATACGACTCCGTATGGTAGGTGTTACAGCAGGCCTAAGTCACTATTTATTGGTGCAACCCAAACAAAAAGAGCAATCAATCCATTGTGTTGCTACTTGGACAATATCAACAAGGTTGTTGGCAAGTGGATCAAATCTATCTTCAACCATAACCAAGTCCATTAGTATCATGAAAAAGAAAAAAAAAGGTGCTACTGCTATTGCACAATTCGGGTAAAGCAATTAACCAAGAAAAAGGGTACTTCACTTTTTCATTAAGTACCAAATCAGAAGAAAGAAAAATAAATTTTGGAGGCTATGTCAAAGCAAATGGGAGCCAAAAGAAATTTGCTCAAGTTAAGTTGAATCAGAAGAAAGAGGTAAAATGGTTCCATTAATATGAAAGTCAATTACTTGTTGAATCCTCCTTCCCTCTGCACATGCAATTTCGGATAACAAAAGAAAAATGGAGTCTACCTCTTTCCATTGTGAATCAATGACTAATATTAAAATTTGGGGCCAAAGCATAAGATTAAGCGTTTGGATTTGACAAACCCATTAAAGAAATCAGACCAATGAGGCTTTTGTTGTTCATGTCTCCTCTGTTGTGCTTAACTCTGATCTCAAATTTCTGATTTTATAATCTAATTGAAGAAAAGAAAGAGAAGACTTTAGCTGGTTCAAGATCTAAGGAGCTGACTTAGGAAAGCAAGCCCTAGCTTTGAAAATAGAATTAAATACAAAAAGGAGAAATCAACTTCAGTTTAGTCAAGGAGAGTGAACCAAATATCAGAGTTTAATTAATAGCTTCTTTATTGTTCTTGCTCAACATTTTGGACAGTATTTCTACATTAAAGAAATATTCTGCCAAGATGGAGAGCTACATATGAGAGCTAGTGCTAAATCCGGTTCATCCTATAGCTTCAGAACTGTTCTACATCATCTCCATCATAGTGTATTATTAAATATTTAATTTGTATATTGTATCTTTCTTTATTTTTATTCAGTGGTAAAATATATATAAGTGATGCAATAAGAAAAAACAATTGAGAGAAAAGGCAAAGAGAGGTATTTAGAGAAAAAGCCAAGATTTATGTCATGTGTCTTTTGATTGTATTTCTGTTTTGTATTTTGTACCTGTGAATAAGGGTGAAAAACGGGCCGAAACTCCCAGGGCCGGCCTGTGTAACCCGCTAAAAAAGGCTTTGGCAGGTTTCGGCGGGGCAGGACGGACTTCTCTGGCGGGCCAAGAGTTTTTTTGTCAGGGCAGTTTTTTAACAATTTTTATGATGTTATTAATCTACAAGAGGATGAAGATAATAATTGAAGATGTTCTAAGTTATATTTTGGATTATGTTTTATGTTTAATTGGAAGATATTTAATTATATGTTTTAGATAATGTTTGTTTTGCTTTAGATAATGTTGGTTTTATTATTTTGTTTCAAAAAACTTGGTGTATGATTATGTTTATTACATATTTATAATTATAAAGATTTTAATATTTGTAAATTTAGAAATTATAATTTTTTTATGTCTTTAGAAATTATAAATTTATTAAAATGATTGTGAAATTATATATATTGTTTAATATTTAATGGTTTATAAAAAAAGATTTGGCGGGTTTAGCCCGCCAACCCACCAGCCCGTTATTAGGCGGAGTGGGGGAAGAATTCAGGATCACCTCACTAGGCGGGACAGAGCAGGCTTTTCCGTTTGCAACCCTTACCTATGAGGTATCCTTTGCTAAGTTGGGTGACCACTTAGTGTGTTGTAAGTCTAGGGAGTGAACCTAGCGAAGTAAGCTTGGATAGAAATTTGGTTTGTCCCTGATAGGATTAGGTTAAATCATTGGGAATTGGTGTATGTAATACTTGAAAAGATAATAAAAAGTTCTACCACTGTTTATGGTGGAGACTGTATGTAGATTGCATTGCACAAGGTAGCTCAACTAGGATACATGGCTGTGTCATTTTCTTCTTCCTTGCTCTGATTTTGTTTTCACTCGGTATAAGACAAAATAAAATTATCTCCAACATAATCAATCTCATAGTTTGAACAGAAGCCAATTTTTATTTTCTGGTTTGAGAATTAATTAATCAAGATTAAAAGAAGGTCATAGATTCAACCTCTCTTTCTCTAGGCCATCAATAATTTTCAATTGGTATCAGAGTTTTGGTCTCAAGGATCAAGCTTTACAGCTTAAAGAAAATGTCCAATGACAAACAACATGGGTGCAAATGCTACAGCTTACATGCTTACTGAGGGTCAGTCCAACAACAGACCACCTTTCTTTAATGGCAAGAACTATACCTATTGAAAAAAAAAAGCTGCGAATCTTTATGTAATTTATTGACTACAATATGTGAAAGATCATTGTAAATGGTCCTTAAGTTCCAACCAAGACTAATGCCAAAGGAGTGGTGACTTCGAAATAAGAAGTCGAATGGAACGAAGAAAACAAGAAGAAGGTAGAGTTAAATGCCAAAGCCATCAACATGATGCACTGTGCTATCAGTTTTGAAGAATATCGGAAGGTATCTAAATGCAAGACAGCAACACAGATTTGGGATAAACTTTAAGTCGCTTACAAAGGTACCAAACAAGTCAAAGAAACAAGGACACATATGCTACGAAAAGAATATGAGATATTTTCAATGAAGGATGGAAAAATCATTGATGAGATGTTTAAGAGATTTTCGATCATCATAAACAGGTTGGATGTTATGAAAATGACCCACACTGAACATACACTTGTGAGAAAAGTTCTTAGAAGTCTTACAAAAGAGTGAAAAACAAAAGCAACTGTGGTAGCCGAGAGCAACAATCTGAATCCATTATCTTATGATGAGTTGAGAGAAAAATTTCTTGTATATGAAACCACACGCACCAGCCAATACACAAAAAGAAAAGGAGTGGCCCTAAAATTCAAAATTGAGTCATTGGAGGATGATTCCAATGACAATTTTTCAGATGATAAGATTGTATTTTTTACTAGGAGATTAAGAAGGCTAACGAGGAGCAAAGGCAAGAGCAGAGGCTCAAGTTTAAAGGATCAACAAAGAGATTTGAGCAAAGTTATTTGCCATCACTGTGAGGAGGCTGGTCATTACAAGTTTGACTGTCCTAAATTCAAGAAAGAGAATAGAATGAAGAAAGAAAAGAAGAAAGTGCTTATGGCCTCGTGGGAGGATCTAGAAAACGATTCTGATGATGAGGAAGAGTCTGAATTTGAAGCAAAAGTCTGCCTCATGACTGGTCACGATTAATTAGATGAGGTAAATTACTTTGACTTGTCCATTGAAGATTTACATGTTATTATTGATGATCTCACTAAGCATTCTAAAAAACTGCTGAATAAATACAATAAATGCAAGTATGAAAATGAAGTTTTGAAAGCTGAAAAGAATTTCTTGAAAGAAAAAGTAAAGGAAACCGAAAGTGCCATTGAACTTGTTGAAGAAAAAAAAATTTTAAAATATGAAATTGAGAAATTTAAAGAAAAGCACTTAGTTAATTCCTCACCAGATCTCATTGTAGAAAATGAAAGATTATATGAAATGATTAAAGGTCTAAATAATGATTTAGCACAATTTACACATAGTTTCAGTAACCTGGACAAATTGCTTGCTAATCAAAGATCTTTATTTAAAAAATATGGTTTGGGTTATCTCACTAAAGTTGATGCTAATTTTGAAAAGCCATATTTTGATACAAATGCATCATCATTAAGGACAAAACTTTTGTAAAAAATTATGGTATGTGTTATGTTGTTAAAGATGATGCGGCTGCTAAAACTCGTTTTATCAAAAGTGATGCATCAATATCAAAAACCAGAATATTCAAAACCTTTAATCACTTTCGAAATCATGCATACAGAGATCATTGTTCTTGCAATAAACATGATCATTCCTCTTCTCAGTGCTTTATTGTGAAAAGAATAGTGAGAAACAAAACATATAAAGTTGTTTGTGATTTCAATGTTCTTAGGCAACCAAGATAGATTAACTTCAAAGGATCTAAATTAATTTAGATACCCAAGGTTACTAAAGAGTATGTGCATATTTGCCTACATCCAAGAAGAAGAAAGACATGTGGTACTTAGATAGTGGATGCTCTAGGCACACGACGGAAAAGTCAACATTCTTTATCAAAGGAAAAGGTTTATGACTTTCGGTGATGATGGTAAAGGAAAAATCATTGCTATTGAAAAAGTTGGCAAAGATCTTTCTACTTTCATTGAAAATATTTTCTTGGTTGATGGGTTGAAACACAATCTTTTGAGTATTAGCCAATTTTGTAATCTTGGTTATTTGGTAATTTTTAAAAGATTAGAATGCCTTGTTGTGAATGAAAAATTTGATGAAATGTTGTTTGTTGCAAAATGATGTGATAATGTGTATGTCCTCACTTTAGATGAACTTAAGAGTCAAAAGATTATGAAAAATGGCATTAGCACAAAAGACTGGTATCAAGTTTGACAAAGACATCACTTGTGATGCTTGTCAAATGGAAAAATAAACCAAGTGTTTTTTAAACCTAAGGAAGACATTTCTACTAAAAGACTTCTTGAATTGCTACATATTGACCTCTTTGATCAAACTAGAACTCAAAGTCTAGGTAGTAAAAACTATGGCTTAGTGATTGTGGATGATTATACTAGATTTTGTTGGGTTCTATTTCTTGCACAAAAAAATGATGCATTTTTAGCCTTTGAAATTTTTAGCAAAATGATCCAAAATGAAAAAGGCTTAAAGATGGTTTCTATTAGAAGTGATTGATGCGTGAAAATCTTGTACCCTTTTTCTTATAATTTTTTAGTTATTTTTAGTTAGATTTTATTTAGTTTTACTTAATTTTAGTGCAAAAATCCTCTTTAGATGCTACTTTGAGTTGTTTTAGTATCTTTATGATTTGAGGTGAAATTCGAAGCAGTTT
This sequence comes from Arachis ipaensis, assembly GCF_000816755.2. Classification (NCBI taxonomy): domain Eukaryota; kingdom Viridiplantae; phylum Streptophyta; class Magnoliopsida; order Fabales; family Fabaceae; genus Arachis; species Arachis ipaensis. Next base: position 113,389,878 of record NC_029788.2, on the reverse strand, counting down.
GACAGAGCTAAAAACAGAAAAGCTGGCAAACTCCCCCCAGGTGGCTAAACACCCAGCCAGCGTTTAGCGCCAGCAGTATGTGTGAAAGTGCTCCCCTTAGGGTGTTAAACGCCCAATTTGGTGTTTAACGCCAGCAAGCTGAATTCGAATGTGAAGGCCCACTCTTGGAGCATCTCTAGTGGATCTAGCATTTAGTATTAGTTATATTTTATTTTCTTTTTGTAATTTTTATTTACAAACAATATCTTTTAGTTTTAGAAATGATTATTTTATTTTATTTCTGTATCAAATTAGATTAGTATAAAAGGAAAAAAGATCTCTTGTATTCAGATCTTCGCCCTTCCACACGTTTTTCAGAATCCTAGTTTCTCTGTAAGTCATGAGCAACTAAACCTCTTGGTTAAGGTTTTGAGTTCTGTTTATTTTTATGGATTAAGACTATTACTTCTCTATTCTAATTAATGTATTGCTTCTTTTCAAGGATTGTTTTGATTTTTAATCTTATGAATTTGGGTGGAACGAGAGTATGACCCTTATTCTACATGAGTTCTTGTGATTCTCGAAAGAGTTATCTCGCTTGAACTACAACTTGAAAACAAATTCCTCCTAAATCTCTAATTACATAAACTAATTGGGATATGTGACATATAATCCTGTTAGCTTCGGGTAATTAGGGTTTCTGTGGCTAAAAACTAGTTTTTGAACTTAAACCCTCTAATCGAAATTAAGTGACCATGAGAGTGGCGGTTAATGAAGGTTAGAGGAGGCTAAATCACTAAGAGATGAGGGTTTAGACATTTACAGTTTACCATGAATTGAATCATGCATTGTTAAAATAGTTGGTAAGAACTTTTAATCCGAAAAAGTAAACATCTTCGAAGCGTTAACTGTTTTCTCATACTGCTTTTACGGCAAACCCCTTATTTCCTCTCTTTATTGGTTTATTTATTGTTTATGCAAGTTGACTCACCAAACAACCTTTTTCTGTTTGCCTAACTAAACCAACTGGATAACCATTATTGCTCAGTCCGACAATCCTTGTGGAATCGACCCTCACTCATCTGGAGTATTACTTGGATGACCCGATGCACTTGCCGGTTAAGCTGTGGGAATCTCGAATTCCTGCACCAAGTTTTTGGCGCCGTTGCCGGGGATTATTTGTGATTGACAACTACTAGTTGTATAGTTGCTTAGGTTAGGTATTTTTTTAGTTTTATTTATTTTCTTTTTCCTTTAATTTTTGGTTTTTAATTTTATTTATTTTCCCTTAATTTCTGATTTTAAGTTTGGTGTCCCTTTAATGTTTTCTCCTTTATATTTTCGAAAATTTTTACATCCTTTTCTTCTCAATTACAAAATTTTTAAGTTACTTTTTCATTTTTATTTTCAAATTTATTTAGGTTAATTGCTTACTTTATTTTATTTCTTTTTACATAGGATATCTCACTGGAAGTTCTCTATACTTTGACATAGAGACTCCCACTTTTTCTTTGTCTTTTGTTTGTTTATGAGCAGGAACAGGGATAAAGAACCCCTTCTTAAGTTTGACTCTGAACTTGAGAGGACCTTGAGGCGGCGTTTGCAACAAGCTAAAGCTTACAAAGCCAGAGAGAATTTCAAGGAGACCTTTGAGAAGGAAGCTATGAACGTTAAGGGTGGGAAACCTAACGCTAATGAGTAAGCAAGGAGGACGCTTAGCTTATATGCTGCACCCACTCCTAACTTCTATGGGCGCAAAATAGCTGTACCCGCCATTCGTGCCAATAATTTTGAGCTTAAACCTCAACTGATCACTCTGGTGCAGCATAATTGCCAGTTTCATAGACTCTCACAGGAAGATCCAAACTTATTCATTTCTAACTTCTTGCAGATTTGTGATACTGTGAAGACGAATGGAGTGAATCATGAGGTCTACAAGCTCATGCTCTTCCCATTTGATGTAATGGACAGAGCAAAGTAGCGGCTTGACTCTTAGTCCAAGGAGAGCCTGGACACGTGGGACAAGGTGGTCACTAGATTTCTGACCAAGTTCTTTCCACCTCAAAAGCTGACTAAGCTTAGGATAGATGTCCAAACCTTCATACAGAAAGATGGAGAGTCTTTCTATGAAGCTTGGGAGAGATACAAGCTGATGATTAGGAAGTGTCCTCCTGACATGTTTTTAGAATGGACCAGGCTGCAGATCTTTTATGATGGCCTCACTGAGATGGCCAAGATGTCACTGGACAACTCTGCAGGTAGTTCCCTACATATGAAGAAGATGCTTGAAGAGGCTAATAAGCTTATTGAGATGGTTGCTAACAACCAATATGCACTTCTGAGAGGAACCCTTTGAACTCTGGTACTATGATAAACCACTATTTTATGGTTTATCTTGTGCTCAATTGAGTGGTTATTATCGATTCTTTACTCACTTATTCATATAAATTGTATGGTTTTACAAATCCTTCATGATTCTGTGATATAATTGAAAACATGTTTCCTAGACCTTTAAACTGTCAAATTTTAATTATCCTTTATTACCATTCGATGCCGTGATATATGCGTTAAGTGATTTTAGGGATTACAGGGCAGGAATGGCTCAGAGGATGGAAAGGAAGCATGCAAAAGTGGAAGGAATACAAGAAACTGAAGGAATTGCTAAAGCTGTCTAGCTTGACCTCCTGATACTAAATTGACCATAACATGAGCTACAGAAGTCCAAATGAGGCAGTTCTAATTGCGTTGGAAAGCTAACATCCGGGGCTTCGCAACAATATATAATTTGCTATAGCTGCCCTGAAGATAGGCAATGGGCATGCGTGGATCACGCGCACGCGTGACCTGGCAAAAATCCAATCCATGCTCACGCGTGGACGACGCTCACGCGTGGACGATGCTCACGCGTGACTTTGCCGCGTGCTGGACGTATCAGAAATTGCTGGGGGCAATTTTTGGGCTGTTTCTGACCCAATTTTCGGCCTAGAAAACACATATTAGAGGCTATAAAGTGGGAGAATCCATCAATTCATGAAGACAACATTCATAATTCACAATTTTTAGGTTTTAGATGTAGTTTTCTAGAGAGAGAGGCTCTCACCTCTCTCTTAGGTTTTAGGATTTAGGATTTCTCTTAGTTTTAGGTTTATGGTTTACTTCTTCTTCATTCAAGGTTCAATGTTCCTTTAATTTAGTTTTTCTTCTACTTTTATTTATTCTAATGCTTTCACTTGTTAATTACTTATGTTGCCAATTGGCTTATGAACTCTTCATGTTAGATTTGAATATTCTATTTAATATAATTTGAGGTATTTCAGATTTATGATTGCTTTCTTCTATTTATGATATAAATAATTTAGATTTTTCCCCCTTTGCTTTGGTTGAGTAATTGGTGACACTTGAGTTATCAAACTCAGCTGTTGATTGAAAATTGGAATTTGCTTATTGATTTGGATCCCTCTAAAGCTAGTCTTTCCATAGGAGTTGACTAGGACTTGAGGAATCAAATTGATTAGTCCATTTGACTTTCCTTTTTTTAGTAAGGGTTAACTAAGTTGGAGCAAAAGCCAATTCTCATCACACCTGATAAGGATAACTAGGATGGAATTTCTAGTTCTTATACCTTGCAATGGTTTTCATGATAATTAATTTACTTTCTTGTTAATTTATTTTCCTGTTCCTTATTTCAAAAACAAAAAAATATACCTTTTTCCATAACCAATAATAAATCATACTTCCCTGTAATTCCTTGAGAAGCGACCCGAGGTTTAAATACTTCGGTTATAAATTTTATTGGGTTTGCTTAAGTGACAACCAAAACTTTTGTACGAAAGGATTCTCTGTTGGTTTAGAAACTATATTTGCAACGTGATTATTTTTGTAAAATTCCTTACCGGCAAAAATCCGTTCGTCAAAATGGCGCCGTTGTTGGGGAATTGCAAACGTGTGCCTTATTATTGGTTATTGTAAATATTTTATTTTGCTTGTTTATTTGTTTTTATTTTTGTTTTTAATTTTTATTAGTTACTATGAGTTCTCACCCCCGTCTCTTTGAGTTTGGTTCTAATGTTGTTGAAAGGAGTGGAAGCTATAACAGAAACATGCATCAAGGTCGAAACAATTACAGATGGAAGGAGCCACGAGGATCTGATCAACCCTTTTGGCAACAACACCTTCCAAGATACCATGGACAACGACCATTCTACAATGCATGCCAATACAATAGTTATGGTGGACCTTTTCGTGACAACCAACCTCCACCAAATTACTATGGTTAAGAGCCATTCCAAGGTGCGTACCAAGATGATAGATATGGTAGACCCCCTTGTAGTTACCAGCAAGCTCCATCATATGCCAATAAACCACCTCCTCAACATAGCTTTGAACCACCATACTCACAAGCCACCTACAACCATTCACCTCCATATAATCCTAACCCTTATTCACCCCAATTCCAATCTAATTACTCCCAAGAACCACCACTTCCATATACACCATGTCCATATCCATCGACCCAAGAATCACAGGCTTGCCTCAAGAAAATAGTAGATCAATTTCATGCAACCTTTCATCAACTGGAGCAGGCAATAAATCAATTACCTTCCAGACGTTCGGACACTCAAGGAACCCCCATGGCTTCATGTGGAGAATCTAATGAAGAACGTAGCATGAAGGAGACACTAGAAACTCCAGTGGACAGTAAGGAGCATGACTTTGAATTGGAACAAGTGGAGGAAGCTGGAATTATCGAAGAAGAAGAATTTGTTGAAGACTTAGGAGATGCGGAACGTCCATGGGAAAGCCCAGTCATAGAGCCCCCTTCTAAGGAGTTTGAATTTGATGTTGAGGAGGGTGTACAACCTCCAAGGCATACCATGGTTGAAGACTTTGAAGGGAATGATCAAGAGATAGATTCAATCATTGATGAATTCTTATCTACATTTGAATCCTCTCCCATTGGACTAGACATGGAGATCAAAGAAGAAGAAGCACAACCTCCCATGCCATTGGTGAATAATGAAGAAGAGATCAAATTGGAAGAAAGCTACCGAGAGGAAGATGTTGATATTGAAGAAGCTTGCAAAGAGGTGGAAGTTGTCAAAGAAGAGCCCAAGGGAATGGAGCTGGAGATCACCTTGCCAAGGTTGTTGGAGACCTCTCCCCCAAAGCCATCACCATCCATCCCTTCATTCAAGTGGGTAAATCTCTCATCTCTAAGCTTAATTAGCCCACTTGAATATGCCTTGCTTGAGGCGGATGGGCAACTTAGAGCTCTTTGTGGCTATAAGAGTAAGAGGGAGATGGTTAGTGGTTGGCAACACAATCCTAGGTTCATTGTGGTAGGAAGCTCATGGCTGAATTATCATGGTTGGAAGAATACTAAATTGTATGGGTCTAGAAAGTTGTTTGGATGTCTCAATGAGAATTTAAATTGCGTGCCACCCAGTTGGAACAATGATGATCACGGCAAAGACGGGTGCAAAAGCAACGTTTGGGACCCCGTAATTCATTCTAGCAACCAACATTCCCGGAGCCATGTCACTTGCTTTAACTTGCTTGAAGGCTTTGTGCAACTAGTATGGGATCCCGGAGGAGGCTATTGGAATTGCAAACATTGGTGGAGATTCCTGGATGAGTTCAAGCACAAGCCACCATGACACGGAGCTCACCATATGTCCAACTTAAGGACTTTAACTAAAAGTGCTAGGTGGGAGACAACCTGCCATGGTATAATCGTTCCTTTTATTCCTAGTTTATTTTATTTTAATTTTATTAGTGTCATTCATAATGTTTGCATTAGCATCTGCATGCTGCATTCTGCATTTTGCATTAAAAAAAAAACGCGTCCCACGCGTGCGCGTGAATCACGCGCACGCGTCACATGCGACGCTAAACCTTACAGAAAGTTACGCGGGAGAATGGCTGGAGGCGTGCTTTAGGCACAAACACGCCCACGCGTGCGCGTCCCTGATGCGTCCGCATCAATTACAAAATCAGTCTTCCACGCGTACACGTCACCCACGCGTACGCGTGACCTTACAAATCGGCGTAAAGAGGTGTCAGGCCGAAAGTTGTGCTGGCCTAGTGCGGGCACTGTGCCCAAGGCACAACATCACCCACGCGTACACGTCCCTGACGCGTACGCGCCATTTTCAAATTTTGCACACTCACGTGTACGCGTCAATGATGTGCACGCGTCGTTTGAAATTTTGGCACACACTCCAAAACAAACAGAGAGTTGTGCGCGCGCAAGGATGCCTTCGCGCGAGTAGCACAAACATGGTCACGCGTACGTGTGACCGACGCCCACGCGTCACCTTCCAAATTTTGCGACCCACGCGCACACGTGGAGTACGCGTGCGCGTCAATAGCGCAACATCACCAGATCCCTGCACCGCCACTTTTATTATCTTTTCTTTTCTAATCCTTATTTCTTTCTTCTTTCTTTTTCTTCTTTCTTCTTTATTATCCATTCTTTTTCTCCTTCTTTCTTCTTCCTTTCTTACTTTCTTTTTCTTCATCTCTTTAACTTCTCATCCTTCTTTTCTCTCATTCTATTTTACTTAATTTATCTACATACTTTCATTCATTGCATTTTAATTTTGTGCATATTTTTATTTTCTTTTCTAAATTTATTATTTTTCCATTGGTGTTAAATTTTCTTATTCAACTGTTGCATCTTTTCTTGAATTATTCTGGTGTTTCATGACTTGTTTTACTCTGACTGGGTATTATTCTTCATAAGTCAATGCTACTCCTTCATGATACTTATATTATCTTGCATTGACATAAACTTACACTATCTTGTATTACCCACACTCTCTCCCCATTATTGCAACTTTTACACCACTGGTATGCCATGTGCTTTTATTGTTTTCTCACTTGCATGTTGTAGCTACCATGTAATTGAGACCCTCATTATTTGGCATTAACCCACCCAGACTTTATTTATTTTCTTATCTTTATTTCTGGGTTACTTTTTTTTCTTTTTTCTCTTCTTTCAGGCTAGCCACCGAGAAAGAGAAAGAAAAACTTCTATATGGGGTAACAGACAAGTCCATCTGCACAATCTCTAGAGAAAAACATCAGTTGTAACAGCCCGTCCACCTGCACATCTCAGCATGCACCGAGGACGATGCAATCTTTAAGTGTGGGGAGGTCGATACCGACTTCTGTGGGTTAGTTATTTCCTTCTCAACACCATTGTTTTATTTTTTTTGTTGGTTCATTGTTGCATTTGCATGTTTGCTTGATTTTGTGCATATTTTACCACTACTTGGTTAAAGTAATATTTTTTTTTCAAGAAACTTTTTGTAGCATTTTACTATTTTGAATTAAAATTTTTATTGAACTTGTTTGAAGAAATATTATACTGGAACATGGTTTAGAGCTCGAACACACAAAACCAGTAAGATTTTGAGCCTATTTGATCGGTTGCATTTTACCAACCAATATTTTATTTTTGGTGTGTGTGTTTTCTCTCTAAAATTATGATCTTTGTCTTGCTTAATTCTATATTTCCATGGTTTGATGTATGCATGCACTTATATGATTGAGGCCTTGTTTCACTAAGCTTACATACCCATATGGCCTTAACCTTTCATTATCCTTTGCAAACCAATTTGAGCATATTTTACATCTTTTATTCTTTACTTTAGCACATCATTAACTCTAAGCGAAAAACAATAATGTCCTTAATTTGAATCCTTGGTTAGCTTAGACTAGTGAGAGTGCTTATAATTTAAGTGTGGGGAAATTGGATTTGGAAACGTTTGGTTTTGGAAATTAAGTATGTTAAACTTCTTTATGAAAATGTAAAAGAAATGTTTAGGACATGTTCATGCATTCAATAATTTAATTATATGCATTGAGAAAAACAAAAGAAAAAAAGGAAGAAAAAGAAAAAAGGAGAAAAAGAAAAGAAAAAGAGCAAATAAGTAAAAGGGGACAAAATGCCCCAAAGTAAATGGTGAAAGCAATACATATGTACTGTACTCGAAATTAGGATGCATGAATATGTGGAAAACATGGTTAATGGATAGTTAGATGTTGTATTATGATTACACGGATTGTCTAAGTTAGGTGAAAATTTTAAGTTAATTTAGGATTCAGATTTTAGTCCACTTGGCCAAATACATTCCTACCTTGACCCTAACCCCATTACAACCCTTAAAAGACCTCTTGATATGTGTATCTGTGCATTAATTCTTTGTTGATTGGTAGAAGAAAAGCAAGCCTTAGAAAGCAAGATTAGTAGAGAATTGAGAGATCGAACCTTAAACACCTGAGCGATTAGAGTGCATACACTTCCAGTGAGGGTTCGATGCTTGATTCCTTGTTCCCGGCTTTCATGAGCTATTTTCTTCTGCAAGTTCACTTGTACTTTATTTTGTGATTTGAATTAGTGAAATCCAGTTCATATTTGTTCTTAAAAGATTTGTTTACTTTTAACCAAGTAGGTAGAAATATTTTGCATGTAGTTGCATTCATATAGATAGGTTGCATTTCATACTTTTTACCATTCCTCTTCACTCTCTTATAGTTTCTCCTGAGCTTAGCATGAGGACATGCTAATGTTTAAGTGTGGGGAGGTTGATAAACCACTATTTTATGGTTTATCTTGTGCTCAATTGAGTGGTTATTATCAATTCTTTACTCACTTATTCATATAAATTGCATGGTTTTACAAATCCTTCCTGATTCTGTGATATAATTGAAAACATGTTTCCTAGACCTTTAAACTGTCAAATTTTAATTATCCTTTATTACCATTCGATGCCGTGATATGTGCGTTAAGTGATTTCAGGGATTACAGGACAGGAATGGCTCAGAGGATGAAAAGGAAGGATGCAAAAGTGGAAGGAATATAAGAAACTGAAGGAATTGCTAAAGCTGTCCAGCCTGACCTCCTGGTACTAAATCGACCATAACTTGAGCTACAGAGGTCCAAATGAGGCGATTCTAATTGCCTTGGAAAGCTAAGATTTGGGGCTTCGCAATGATATATAATTTTTCATAGCTTCCATGAAGATAAACGACATGCATGCGTGACCTAGCAAAAATCCAATCCATGCTCACGCGTGGACGACACTCACGCGTGACTTTGCCACGTGCTGGATGTATCAGAAATTGCTGGGGGTGATTTCTGGGCTATTTCTGAGCCAGTTTTTGGCCCAGAAAATACAGATTAGAGGCTATAAATTGGGGGAATCCATCCATTCATGAAGACAACATTCATAATTCATAATTTTTAGGTTTTAGATGTAGTTTTCTAAAGAGAGAGAGAGAGGCTCTCTCCTCTGTCTTAGGTTTTAGGATTTAGGATTTCTCTTAGTTTTAGGTTTATGGTTTACTTCTTCTTCATTTCAGGTTCAATGTTCCTTTAATTTAGTTTCTCTTCTACTTTTATTTATTCTAATGCTTTCACTTGTTAATTACTTATGTTGCCAATTGGCTTATGAACTCTTCATGTTAGATTTGAATATTCTATTTAATGAAATTTGAGGTATTTTTGATTTATGATTGCTTTCTTCTATTTATGATATAAATAATTTAGATTTTTCCCCTTTGCTTTGGTTGAGCAATTGGTGACACTTGAGTTATCAAACTCAGCTGTTGATTGAAAATTGGAATTTGTTGATTGATTTGGATTCCTCTAAAGCTAGTCTTTCCATAGGAGTTGACTAGGACTTGAGGAATCAAATTGATTAGTCCACTTGACTTTCCTTTATTTAGTAAGGGTTAACTAAGTGGGAGCAAAAGCCAATTCTCATCACACCTGATAAGGATAACTAGGATGGGATTTCCAATTCTTATACCTTGCAATGGTTTTCATGATAATTAATTTACTTTCTTGTTAATTTATTTTCCTGTTCCTTATTTCAAAAACCCAAAAATATACCTTTTTCCATAACCAATAATAAATCATACTTCCCTGCAATTCCTTGAGAGACGACCCGAGGTTTAAATACTTCGGTTATAAATTTTATTGGGTTTACTTAAGTGACAACCAAAACTTTTGTACGAAAGGATTCTCTGTTGGTTTAGAAACTATACTTGCAACGTGATTATTTTTATAAAATTCCTTACCGGCAGAAATTCGATCGTCAGACTACTCAGAAGAAAGGAGTCGTGTAAGTGGACACACTAGATGCCATTTTGGCCCAAAATAAGTTCATGTTCCAGTAGATTAGCATGATCTCTCAGCACTTGACCGGGATGCAAGTCTCAGCTGTTAATACTCAAGATGCATCCTACGACGTGACTGGAAGCTACAACTAAGGGGATGCTTGTGGCTATGCTCAACCCACTACTGAGCAAATTAACTACATGGGCAATTCCTCTAGAAATCCCAACAATGATCCAGATTCGAATACTTTCAATCAGGGATGGAGGAATTACTCTAACTTTGGGTGGAGAGAGCAGCCACAAAAGCCTCAACAATACTTCAACAACAACAAGGGCGGATCAAATCAGAATAGATTTAACAACCGGCAGTTCCAACCCTCTTAGTAGTAACCAGAGCCCTTTCACCTGTAGAGCATCTCTGACTTAGCCACAACAGTTTCTGAACTTTCTAAGACCACCCATAGCTTTATACAAGAGACAAGAGATTCAATTCGAAATTTGGAAGTACAAGTGGGTTAGTTGAGCAAGAGGATGTCTGAGAGACTGACGAGCCACTATTTTATGACTTATTTTGGATCGAATCGAGTGGATTTTATCAACTTTACTCACACTTATCTATATAATTTGCATATTTTTAAGTTCCCTTCCGAATTTTGTGCTGCCATTGAAAACATGCTTTCTTGGCCTTAAAATTGCTAATTTTTAATCCTCTTTTATTATCATTCGATGCCGTGATATGTGCGTTAAGTGATATCAGGGTTATACGACAGGAATGACTTAGAGGATGAAAAGGAAGCATGCAAAAGTGGAAAGAACACAAGAAATTGAAGGTTTGAGAAGCTGAAACAAACGCGTGCGAGTGGCTGACGTGTACGCGTGATCACGCCATCTTCCAACTGACGCGTACGCGTAATTGATGCATACGTGTGACGAGCGTCACGTGCTGCAATAAAGGGAATACACTGGGGGCGATTTCTGGGCTATTTTTGGCCTAGTTTCAAGCCCGAAAAGGAAGACAAGAGGCTACGGAGTGGAGCTGGAAGGGGAGATTCCATTCATTCATTCATACACTTTAGTTTTAGATAGATGTAGAATTCTAGAGAGAGAGGCTCTCTCATCTCTCTAGGTTTTAGGGTTTCTTCTTTTATTTTCAATTTCATCTAGGTTTAAGTTCTACTTCTTATCTTAATTCAAGTTCCTCTTTTATTTTCTTGTTATTACCTCTTTGCTTTTGGTGTGCGTATACACAAAACCCACACTATTTCGTACAACAGCAGCAGTACCAGCAAGTGCACTGGGTCGTCCAAGTAATACCTGAGCGAGTCAAGGTCGATCCCACAAGGATTGTGGCTTGAAGTAAGCTTATGGTTGTCTTGCAGGTCTTAGTCAGACGGAATCAGAAGGAGTTGTAATTTAGCTATTAAGAAGTTAGCTATTAGGAATTATATGATGGGAATTGAGTTGGGAGTTTGAGTTGCTTTGTCTTTCTGAACAAACTCTGGTACTATTATCTTTGCTTGTGAATGATCCTCTTCTATGGTAGGCTGTAAGTGATCAAAGCCATTGTCTGTGGTCATTGATCTCCTCTGCTACAGAATGAACGCCAGGGCCCTTGGTCATTCAATCCAATGGAGGGTGAAGCTCTAACAGGCTATTCTCTTGGCGATCCTACTCAAAACGCTACAGACAAGGTTGAATCTTCCGGATCAGAGAACACTGCTTCTTTGATTCTAGCCTATACTACGGAGACCTTAATATCCCCGGAGATCGACTGAACTGGTGTATCGAGAAGTCTCCAATGAAATCGTGGATTAACCGTCTGAGAGATGTATAAACATAGTTATTGGCTTGTGTTTTTCTTCCGGGTATTCACAGGAACCCAAGTAGATGTGGGTGTTTGTCAGGCACATTCATCTTAATGTGATGTACATAGCTAATTTGTCAGATCATCCTGTTCATCACGATGAAGATCGGATATACATCTTAGAGATAGATAAATCCAAAAAATAAGAAATTTACATGGACATTTTATTGAGGCCAAAAAGAATAATCATTTAAGACAATAATATATCCTAATATGGCATGCAATTTGTATTTGATACCATAAAAATATATTATCAATTACTGCAAGGGGAATGCCAAGAATGTCGAAGAAGCTCAAAACCTCAGCACAGATGGTGTTGGGGGATAACGATCTTAGAAGAGGAGTTCAACATGGCGCTCGAGCCGCTCGTCTTTAGCTAGCTTGCTGATGTAAACTGTCATAGCCAAGCCACCAACAAGGATAAAATTTCCAGCTTCCCAAACATTTTTGGTGCCACCAAACGCACGTGCAATGGGTACCACAGCCAAGGACATAGCACCCATAACCAACCAAGTTAGAATAAGACCATAATTTCTATACCGGTAGCCTGTGTCATACACTGTGTCAACCTTAATCCCAGGCTTCTCACCGTACACCTTCCTCCCCATCCAATCAGAGATGTACATGAAGATCATTGACCACGCCAACCAATTTATTGATGTAATTGTCATGAGCGACAACATCGGCTTCTTTAACCCTTTCATCATCCCTTACATTTCGCAAAAATATGTGACCACCGTCAATCTATCATCTTCCTTTCTCCACTCACTTGAGTCCTCAAGTAATACCTGCTTTTCCTTGACGCAAAAAAGAGCCACACCCATCAAGTACACTAGAAGGAGCATCGACAAAAATAAACCGCCTTTCACGTTTGCGCAGATAGGGTCACATGCTTTTGTAATCGTGAATGGTAACTATTCCGGAGGTTACCTGAAGCTGTAGATCGATCCGAACGAGATCTGAGTTGGTAGTCGGAGCTGACGTGTTCGACTCATTGGATTTGGTGATGATACTGATCCTACATCACCGGTGGGTAGTGGTACCTGCAAGAGACTCTGATGCTTAAGTTAGCACGTGCTTTAGGCAGGTTTTTAGTATAATCAGAGTCTGGGTTACACCTGGGTGCTCTAGTGTATTTATAATGGTGTAGAGTGACCTTTTCTGGAGATAAGATAGTTATCTTATCTTATCTTTGAGTGGGGTCATCTTATCTTTTAGGGGAACCGCCTTTATCTTTTGAGACTTTAATTGCCTTTAGATTTGAGCTGGGTTCCTTCATTTGGTCCCTTTTTGGGCTCTTCTACCGATTTGGCCGAGCTCTTTGAGAAGAGGTCGGGTAATCCTGACCTGAAGAGGTCGGTCAACTTGTCTTCAATCAGCCCGGGTCATACAGCTCAACCCAGGGCATGAACAGGGACACAACCACAAAAAGAGACAAGAAATTGTGACAAACAATAAAACACTAGGGAAGCGAAAATTACCAGGCACACATCACAGCAAAAGAGTGCAGGGATCACCACAAAGATGCAAGCTTTTTCTGAAAATCATGAAAACAAAATGTCGAAAAGAAAGACACAATCTTTTTTCGAAAGGGTCAAGATTCTCAGAGACAAAATTAGTAAAAATCACATGCAACAGTGGAGACATACAAGAAGGTGACTAACAAAAACATAAAAGGGAAAGAAAATACCAACCTGTAGAGGAAGAAGAAATAAGCGCGAGGGAAGGATCAGGGAGAAACAACAATGAATCCACACCAACAATTGCTTTCGAAGCAAAGGGGGAAGCACGAAGAAGCGAAAACAAAGGGGGTAGAGGAACGAAGCACCGCAGCAGCAAAAGCGAAGAGAAAGGAGAAGAGAAACTGAAAGATGAGGCTTAAAAATTCAAAATGAAATGAAAAAGAGGGAGAAGACGGAACGACGAGAGGAGTTAATAAGCATTAAAACCCTCGCATGTTTCCAAGGAAAAAAATGCGTGCTACAAACAAGGGAAAGAAACGCTTCGCATTTTAAAGCAGAAAGGCTAACCTAACAGGAGTTCTACAAGAGATCGACAAAAGGCTAAATGCTCGAGCACGGCATCCCCAAAAAAGGGTCGACGTCTCAAAAACACGACCTCAAAGGAATGTCCAAGCTCAAGTAGGGGCACTGTTCATACCCTGGGTCGAGCTCTACGAC
>NC_029788.2:113371378-113375650 GCF_000816755.2 Arachis ipaensis | reverse complement strand
CTAACGATCTTAGAAGCGGAGGTCAACATAGCGCTCGAGCTGCTCGTCTTTAACTAGCTTGCTGATGTAAACCACAAGCCACAAGCCACAAGCAATGATAAAATTTCAAGCTCCCCAAAGATTTTTGGCGCCACCAAATACACGTGCAATGGGTCCCACAGCCAAGCACCCATAGGCTAACGATCTTAGAAGCGGAGGTCAACATAGCGCTCGAGCTGCTCGTCTTTAACTAGCTTGCTGATGTAAACCATCATAGCCAAGCCACAAGCAATGATAAAATTTCAAGCTCCCCAAAGATTTTTGGCGCCACCAAATACACGTGCAATGGGTCCCACAGCCAAGGACATAGCACCCATAACCAACCAAGTTAGAATAAGACCATAATTTCTATACCGGTAGCCTGTGTCATACACTGTGTCAACTTTAATCCTAGGCTTCTCACCGTACACCTTCTTCCCCATCCAATCAGAGATGTACATGAAGAGCATTGACCACGCCAACCAATTTATTGATGTAATTGTCATGAGCGACAACATCGGCTTCTTTAACCCTTTCATCATCCCTTATATTTCACAAAAATATGTAACCACCGTCAATCTATCAACTTCCTCTATCTGCTCACTTGAGTCCTCAAGTAATACCTGCTTGTCCTTGACGCAGAAAAGAGCCACACCCGTCAAGGACAATAGAAGGAGCATCAACAAGAATAAACCGCCTTTCACGTTTGCGCAGATAGGGTCACATGCTTTTGTAATCGTGAATGGTAACTATTCCGGAGGTTACCTGAAGCTGTAGATCGATCCGAACGAGATCTGAGTTGGTAGTCGGAGCTAACGTGTCCGACTCGTTGGATTTGGTGATGATACTGATGCTTTGTCACCGGTGGGTGGTGGTACCTGCAAGAGACTCCGATGCTTAAGTTAGCACGTGCTTTAGGCAGGTTTTTAGTATAATCAGAGTATGAGTTACAACTGGGTGCTCCAGTGTATTTATAATGGTGTAGAGTGACCTTTTCTGGAGATAAGATATTTATCTTATCTTATCTTTGAGTGGAGTCATCTTATCTTTAAGGAGAACCGCCTTTATCTTTCTAGACTTTAATTGCCTTTAGATTTGGGCTGGGTTCCTTCATTTGGGCCCTCTTTGGGCTCTTCTGCTGATTTGGCTGAGCTCCTTGAGAAGAGGTTGGGTAATTCTGACCTGAAGAGGTCGGTCAACTTGTCTTCAATCAGCCCGGGTCATACAGCTCGACCCAGGGCAGGAACAGTAACATTGTCGGAAATCTCTGAAGGTACGTAGCCAAGTAACCCAACACGCTTCTCACTGCCATGAAAAATGCGAAGAGCGTGTTTGGCAGTCAGATTTTTCGTCGGTCGCTGGCAGCAAGGTCTCCAAGGAAATATCGGCAGGGGACTTGGATCATGTTAATCGACGTGTCCAACATTCATAACCCAATCATAAAGAGGACTATGGTGCGTGGCCGAGGTTCTGTACAGAAGAGTGAGTCTCAAAAGGCATATCCAATGTCTTCGAAGAAGCCAATCATCAAAAGAGCTCTGATAAGGCAATGGCACTGGCATGGATAGAAGGACGGAATCGCTCAAGTTTACAGGTGCATCGGCTGTTGTAGTAACCAAGGATGGGCTCAAAAACCAAGTTGGAAATGGGACCGCCGAGCCAGACAAATGAGATCCATCTGACAGGTACTCCGAAAATCTAGCAGACGGGTATAAGGATTGTTAGCTATATAGCTGAGGGAAAGTGTATTCCGGCGGCGATGGAGGCCACCATGATCAGCTTTCAAACTAGGCTTGGCTGCCCCAGTGGTGATCCCTATTACGGCTGAGTCGGTGCTGACCTCGACTCCAGCTGCGCCGGTCTCATGACTTCGTAGTGTTACATTCGAGGGATGGAGAGAGTGTTTGACGGAGAGCTCGTTCGAGGGATACGGAAAGCACATTCAAGGGATGGAAAATGGGTTTGACAGAGAGAGACAAAAAGGTCTTCAAGGGATAGAGAGTGTGTTTGTCGGAGAGTGAGGTGAGAGTGTGTTTGAGGAAAATTGACAGAGGTGTTCGTGGGATGGATAGGGTGTTTCATAGAGAGAGACAGAGGTGATAGTGTGTTTGAAGGAAAGTGGCAGAGGTGTTCGTGGGATAGAGATGTGTTTGACACCTTTGTCTCTCTCTGTTAAACACACTCTATCCCTCGAATACCTCTGTCTCTCTCTGTCAAATAGACTTTTCATCCCTCGAATGCACTCTTCGCATCCCTCTAACGCGCTCTCCGTCAAACACTCCCTCGAACCTAACACTACATAGTTATGAGACTGGCGTAGCTGGAATCGGGGTCTGCACCGGCGCAGCCGAAATCGAGGTCACCACCGGCGCAGCCATGCCTAGTCTGGAAGTTGTTCATGGTAGCCTCCATCGCCGTCGAAATCCACTTTGCCTTGGTTGTACAGCTAGCAATGCAAATACCCGCCTGCCAGATTTTCAGGGTACTTGTCAGATTGATCTCTTTCGCTGGCTAGGATGCCCCGTTTCCTGCTTGGTTCTCGACCTCATCCTCGGTTACTATAGTAGCCGATGCACTTGTAAACTCTTCCTTTGGTGCACCTTGTATTTGACTTTCTGCTGTTGCAACCTCTTCACTACACGTAGACTCCTCCTCTATTATACCTTCAAGTTCTTCTTCTTCAAAACTTTCCTGCACTGTGTCTTCAAGTGAGTCCAACCTCATACATTCTCCCATTTGCTCTGGTGGGTAACTCATGGCCTTGAACACATTGATCGTCATCTTTTCCTTGTGTAATCTCAGGGTGAGATCTCCTTTTTGTACATCAATTACAGCTCCAGCAGTGGCCAAGAATGGCCTTCCCAGAATAATGAAAGCCTTGGCTTCCTCCTGCATGTCCAGCACTACAAAGTCTGCTGAGAAGATAAAATCTCCCACCTTCACCAGCAAATCTTCTACGACGCCATGCGGGAACTTGAACGATCTGTCTGCCAATTGTAAGGCCATCTTTGTTGGTTTAGCTTCCTCAATCTTCATCTTTCTCATCATAGCTACTGACATCAAATTGATGCTGGCTCCTAAGTCACACAGAGCCTTTTCCACTGTGATTTCCCCTATAATACAAGGGATTTGAAAACTCTCGGGATCCTTCAATTTCTGGGGTAGTTTGTGCTGAATGATAGCACTACATTCTTCGGTTAGTATCACAGTCTCGTTGTTCTTCCAGCTTCTCTTCTTAGTCATGAGCTCCTTCAAGAACTTTGCGTAGAGTGGCATTTGTTCTATTGCTTCAGCAAAGGGTATGTTGATTTACAGTTTCTTGAAGATTTCCAGAAATCTCGAAAACTGATTGTCATCCCCTTTCTTCCTTAATTGCTGAGGGTATGGGACTCTTGGGGCGTCTGGCTTCAGCACTCCTTCCCGTTTTTGTAAATTCAAAGTGGGAACTCGAGCTTTGTCCTACTCTTCTTCCTCTTTAGTTGAGTCCTCTTTTTGTGGTTTCTGGGGGGTTTCCTTCAGTTCCTTCCCACTCCTAAGGGTGATAGCCTGACACTCCTCCCTTTGTGTTGAGCTAGTCTTGCTACGAAGGTTGTGGTGGGGGATTTATTTGAATAAGTAGCCAATTTGTGTCTCAAGTTTCTTGATGGCAGCATCCTGATTCTGCATATTGAATATCACCTCTTCTCGGAATGCTTTACTATCTTGAATCTCTTTGCTTATGCCTTCAAGTAGATTCTCAATCCTTGAGATTCTTTCATCAAATGATGACAGGTCAGGCTGAGTAGGGTTATTCTGGCCTTGATATGAATGTAGGGAGTTGTTGTTATGGGGGTGTTGATATGGTCTAGATGTGAAGTGTTGGGTGGCTGCATTGTTTGGATTTGGGCGTCTTTGATCAAGGCTTTGGTCTTGTTGATTTTCCCACCCAAAGTTTGGGTGATTCCTCCATCCAGGGTTGTAGGTCTTGGAGTATGGATCATGGTTTTGCCTAGGTGAATTCCCAATGTAGTTGGCTTGCTCCTGACTACCCTCTGCTTCTTCATTCACTCCTCCTTGGGTTGTTGATGAAGTGGATACTGCAGCTACTTGGTTCCTCTCCATCTTCTTGGTGAGGTCAGCCAGCTGCTGGGTAATGAGCTTGTTTTGGGCCAGCAGAGCATCTACATTGTTTAACTCCATTACTCCTCTTGTGTTCCCTCTTTCGGAAGCATAGAAGTAGTCGTTCTCTGCTACTGTTTCAATGACATCTATGGC